>NW_024584669.1:9072-10581 GCF_018398535.1 Haplochromis burtoni
ATGGTTAGAGACAAATGCAATCGCATGGCAGGATGCTGTAAACGGACCAAACAGCAGCCTTAACAAATGCAGAGTAGTTTGGACGTGGAAGCAAAATTTATCACGTCATCACTTAAAGACCAGATAGTCAAAATCTCTACCGTTGGCCAAATTCATATCGTTTCTGAATCTGAAGTTGAATAAAATTACATTATTAAAAAGAAAAATGAGCTAGCCCGGTATTACTGCAGCAGGAAGTTACTTTCCGTTACCTTCCCAGCACACGGGCACAGTTAGCCCCAGTACTTCATAAACCGGTGGGGACCTGAGATGTGTACAAGTTTCCAGAACATTACAGTCAGCTGTAAAGTGTTCATATCTGTACATATTGTGTTGGTAACTGATGTTTTACAAAAAAAAAAAAAATGCTCCTGCACCGGCTGGGAATCGAAACCAGGCTTCCTGTGTGGCAGGTGAGAAATCCACTGAAACAACCAATGTCTTGAAGAAGGGTATCATGACACCTGCTCCTGCACCTAAGGTATAACTGGTTTGAGGTTTGAAGACCTATAATTTGATATTTAACGTAAGTGATGCCAAGCAATTTTGTGGCTCAGAAAATGCTACCATGACTATCTAAAATAAGGTCAAGCCATCTAAGGTTCAGCATTCTCCCCTGTAGGCTTCAACTACAGTGTACCCCTTTAAACACACACACACACACACACACACACACACACACACACACACACACACACACACACAGTCAGTGTAAGTAATAGTATTGCATTACTGTGAGAAGGCGGAGTGTAATAAACTGGATTTTCAGCTGCATCAAAGTCGGCTTAGTTGTCAGAGGGTGACACATTGGTATTGAAGATTTGTTTTTTGGTATCAATGGATGAACTAAAGGCACTCAAAAGCACAAAAATCATGTAAATTAATACACCTGCACTACAGTGTTAGGTGGACTTTCATTCCTTTAGCTGCTTCATTTCTTTAATATTTTGCAGAAGGGGTTGTTTGCATGGCATCCCAGAGACTGTTTATTTCACAGTGAGGAGCTGAAATGTTGGTTAATTTGGTTTCCTGTCAACAGTTCCCACAGTCTAAACAGGAGGTCTCAATTTCAGTGGTCACCAAATAGTTCGGCGACATAAATATGGACGACTTAACTACAGATCTTGTGCCAGAATGTTTTTCCTCCACTCCACAACTTTGAGTGATCTGAGTGATAAATGTCTTTAAACAAAAGGCTCCCAATATCCAATATATATAAGGACTAGTTTAACAGGCACATGGGTCAATACATGAGTGGGCAGGGCTGGACTGGGACATAAAAATCAGCCCGGGCACTTTGACCAGTGACCGGCCCACCGTGGTATTAAAGCCATAAAGCCTTTATAATAAACTTAAACCTCACCATCCTCACTATTCTGCTATTCTAAACAGTACTTGGCAAAAATATAAAACAACCTAATTACATATACCTCACTAATAGGGTTGCTAACTCCCAGCAACAAAAGAAAA
>NW_024584669.1:12356-13694 GCF_018398535.1 Haplochromis burtoni
GATTCGAGGTGTTACCTCCTTTGACAGTATCACAGTATCAGCTTAAAGCACTTGTTGCTGCTGAGTTTGCATCTTTTGCTGTGAAGTACAGCCAGACTTTTGACCGCTTCACCTTGGACATTTTTAATCTGTAGCTCTGCTCTAAAAGAACGTACGTACTTAAAGAAAGAAAAAGACTTACATTAAAACTTGGACAGCTTCGAGTGGGGTGGAGATCTCCATGTGTAATTTCAGCCGAGTGTCTGTCACTCAGGGATCCCATAAAGAGTCTGATCCAGGCTTTGGTCTTAATCCTTGCCTCGCTGGCCTTTCTGGTGCTGCTTCTCTCTGGTTTGCGTGACATTATTCTTTTTACCTTCATAGATTTTTGAGTTGTGTTTGTGTCTGTGGTAAAAGAAAAAAATGCAGAGGTCAAATTTAGAATTAAGGTTTAAAAACACCTATTTTTATTCCTCATACACTGAAATATTATTATTCTTATTTTACATCTGGTCATTCTTGTGTGAGCCTTTTTCTCTTGGTCCTGTTGGGGACTTCTGATGCCCACGGTGATCTGATGCCCCCCCGACATTATTGGCAATGGCACAATCAAGCTGCCAATTATTATCTACCTCACTGCCCTTGCTAGCAAGCTGACAGAATGGGCAGCATTTGTCTGGCTGGACCTTCCAGTGCCTGCCTGGCTGGCTAGGCTGGATCAGCGAGTGCATCCTGATCCCTGCTTACCAAATATTAGAAAACAATTCTTCCATAATAAAAGTGTCAATTGTAAGGTTAGAAATTCAGGTAACACTAAACTTAAAATAACATGATTTCATTAAAGAACTAAGCCAGTCAATGAGCAGTTCTCTTATCACAGTCACAGACGGAGATCTACACAGTGTGGCAGATGTGTGTTTGCAGGAAACCCCAGTCTAACTGACAACGTCTGTGGTGTGTCTCATCCTGAGATCTTCTCAAATGTGGTCGTCTCCAACTCTTACTCCACCTCGCCTCTAATTACTGACGGCTGTTTACCCACCAGAATTCCTCTTATTTAACACAGTTTATACTGATTAACATTCAGGAATCAAGTTGCTACTTCCTTTAATGCGCTACAGATGCTTTCAACAGTATCTGACAGTGACGTCGTACAACTTTAAGACTTGACGAAAAGTGGCAGCTGAGTCACCGACCTGTGTCCAAGAGCCAAAAAGACTTCACTGACCACATGCAACCAAAAATGAGACGGCAGCTTAGCGGTAATGCGGTATGGAGGATAGCGGTATGGGAAATATCACAGAGAGAACAATAAAATGTAGAATAATAACAGATAAGGTCTGTGACACAGATGCTAAG
>NW_024584670.1:0-11551 GCF_018398535.1 Haplochromis burtoni
ATGTGTTATGTGAGAGTGTGAGTAATGTGGATGTCTAGGTTGCAGAATAAAAGGTGAACACCGAGGTATTTGTACTCCTCCACCATTTCAATGTCCAAACCCTGGATATTCACTGGTGGAATAGGCCGTGGCTTCTTGCTGAAGTCTATCACCAGCTCCTTCGTCTTGCTGGCATTGATACGAAGATGGTTCTGTTTGCACCAGCTTAAAAAGTTATTGATGACCCCCCTGTATTCCAGTTCGTTTCCCTCCGACTCCCGATCCACAATGGCGGTGTCGTCTGAGAACTTCTGGAGATGGCAAGTGTCCATGTTAAAACTGAAGTCTGCAGTGAACAGGGTGAAGAGGAAAGGGGCGAGTACTGTTTCTTGTGGGCCCCCCGTGCTACAGATTACCACCTCAGACACACAGTACAGCAACCTCACATACTGGGGTCTCCTGGTGTGGTAGTCAATAATCCACGAGGACAGCTGATGGTCCACTCCCGCTCCATGCATCTTCTCCCTTAGCGCTGAGGGTTGTATTGTATTGAAGGCACTAGAGAAATCAAAAAACATGACTCTCACAGTGCACCTGCCGCTCTCTAGATTAGAGAAGGCCCGATGCAGCAGGTAGATGACAGCATCACCTACCCCGATGTTTGGCTGGTAGGCAAACTGCAGCGGGTCTAGATCTCTCCTGATTAGTGGGCGAAGGTGGTGTAGTATGATCCTCTCCATGGTCTTCATCAGGTGTGAAGTCAGGACAACGGGTCTGAGGTGGTTTGGCTCCTTGCGGTGCATTGTCTTTGGGAATGGCACCAAGCAGGAGGTCTTCCACAGAATGGGGACCCTCTCCAGACTGAGACTGAGGTTAAAGATGTATGTGATAACCTCACAGAGTTGATCACAGCCCCTCAAAAGTCTGGAGCTGATTCCATCTGGACCCGTGGCCTTCCTGGTTTTCATCTTCCTCAGCTGACTTCGCACCTGGTCAGTTGTGACGGAGAGGCTGCAGTGTAGGGTGTGGGTGGGTGGCTCCCGATGACTGGCGTGGGGGAGGAGAAAGGAAAAGGGGGGCAGGTGAGGTGCATTTGATGTACCCGGTGCTATGGGGGGTTGCAGAGAGATATGAAGGAGGTGTGAAGAGCTCTGGTGAATGGGGGAGGGAAGGGCTACTGGCATAGTCTTACTCTAAAGTAGAGAAAAATACATTAATTACAGTTGACCTCTTTGTTAACAATTCTAATGAAAAATGAGTCTGGATAGATCAAGATATTATAACATTCATGTTTTTGTTTTTCTTAGTTTTTTTGTTTTGTTTTTTTTTTAAAAAACCCTTTTATTCACTGATCTCAGTTGTACAGAGAAAATTTGCATTACACTCAGAGCTTATGAATTCTTTTTTTTTTGCCACAGTTGCAGCAATACAGGCATGGAACAGAATCAGCCAGACGTACTTGAAGTCGATCCACAGATTGTAGTAAGTTTACTCAGATTATTTTGTTTAATGTGATCTAGAAAAAAAATCACTGTTTCTAAATTTTGGATCTTTAATTCTAATGCAGGAGCTCATAAAATGGTTCGAGAAACTTGATGATCTGCATGAAAATCTTAATAAAAACTGGAGATCTCACACGATCTTGCAAAAAGAAGGTATGGCCACACATATTGTGAAGCCTTGATTTCTGCGGCGTGACTGTTAGTCTTTCATTTCAGAGTCAAAATTGAACTCTTAAAAATATAAGTGATGCCATGGAAATTGATTTTGTCAGTCTAGAAAACCATCAGGCAACTTTGGTTTGGTATTTGTATGTCTCGTAGGTGAGATGTTTTGTCTTATCCAACTGGATCAGATTCGGGGTAGACGCAGGAAACACGAGAGAAATTATGTCTTTCAGATGACTTAATTCACCTGTGTTCCCAGATGGGGAGGTTGAGGAAATGCATTTAGAAAACTATTGTAGGTTTTGTTTGTTCTTCAGTATGACAGATGCACCTTGTTTGTCTTTACTAGTGAAGGAAAATCCTCAACTGGCCAACTATTGTGCTTTTCAGGAAGAGGAACATCAGAATATGGTAATATAAATATATAATGTATGTTTAATATATAATGTAAATTGCTGTTGTTTAGACAGCCTAAACTAACATTCATAAATATATTGTATTCTTTAGGGATTTGTTTTGTCAATTAATATTCAGCAGGTGATCAGTTATTGCCAATTATCTGACGTGCTCATTGTTCTTTGTTTCATCCTGGATAGTGGTTCTGACACTCACTAGTCCTTGACCTAAAATTGAAAATTTTTTAAAAATTCATCTTCTTCTAGAATTAAATGGAAATCTTTCAAATGTTCTAGAAATTACTTTTCTTTCGTAGACAGTTTTAAGGACAAAATTTCAGTGGGGCCACAAAACTAACTATTAACTGTAGGTTCATGCTAACTGTATGCACTGCTATGTATTGGTCAGCCTCTTTATGTTTCAAATTCAGGCAATTTTAACTTGAACTTACCTTTTAAAATAAACTTTAAAAAACCAACAACAAAAAAACAAAATAATTGTGACTGTCACATTTGATGTTTTTAATATAATGGCGTTATGCTGATTGTAACACCATAGTTTGTGAAATGTGTTGTATTTAATTTGTACTCTGATGCTACTGATATGTTAGAAAAATACCTGTGTGGTCTTTGCATCAATAGACCATCATTAGACTTAAATGCAATGCTAGCATTATATAATGTGCCTGTGGGACCCCAAAAACAGGCCAGGGTTCGTAGGGTGGGTTAAACTAGTAAGTAGTAACCAATAAGAAGCTAGACTAACTGTCCCCAGACTAAGCCCCAATACCAATACCCAAAACCCAGGTTAAGGAACCAGGACATACTGATAGGAAGTGAGCTACTGGAACAAGGAATATATGAAAGGTCTGATAATATAAATTAATCCAAGACTACTATGTCAGCCCACTCAGTGAAGAGGGGTTATCTGCAACACATGTAAAGAACCTATTGGTTCACTTTGATAACATCAGAAACCTTAGAAGACCTTGAGTACAAGATTAAGGAAACAGGAAAGATATATTGAAGAAACCACTGGGGAGAAGAAAAAACTGCCATAAAAGGCTTACAGCTCTGGCCGTTAGGCTAAAGAGATATACCAGAGAAGCAGAGGATAAATCGCCTGTTTGCCAAAGATCAATCTAATAATAATAATGGGTTGCATTTATATAGCACTTTTTGAGACCCTCAAAGTGCTTTACAATACCACTATTCATTCACTCTCACATTCATACACTGGTGAAGGCAAGCTACAGTTGTAGCCACAGCTGCCCTGGGGCACACTGACAGAAGCGAGGCTGCCATATTGCGCCATCGGCCCCCCTGGCCATCACCGGTAGGCGGTAGGTGAAGTGGCTTGCCCAAGGACACAACGACTGAGACTGTCCGAGCCAGGGCTCGAATCTCGAATCAGGGCATCACACAACACCTACACCAAGTGACTCATAGACGTAAGAACAGACCACAGCAAACACCCAGAACAACGAACAGTCAATATCACAAACGCCCACATCCAATTTTAAGTCTCTGGAATGACGAACTAGACAAGCACCATGACCTGATATGATCCACGCCTACTTCCAGAAGACAGTAACAGCACTCCATGATTGCCTATTAGTACTAATAACAGGGGTGCTAAAAGCAGGTACTGGCAGGGCAGAAAAATATTTATATTTAACAATATTTACAACTGTCGCTGAAGTGCTGCTACAATAGTTATTATGAAGGATTGCTTCTTCACAAGGTGTGTGTGTGTGTGTGTGTGTGTGTGTGTGTGTGTGTGTGTGTATAACGTATTATTAATTATTTAACTTAATTTATTGTCTTACAGATTGTCCAGCTTCAGTTAAATATTTTAAACCAGGCAAACCATATTGTGCCATTTCTTACTGATGTGGAGCTGCCAAAGTGGAAGCTCTGGCAGCAATCGTCCTGCATTGGAATTCAACGTCACACCAGTTTGACTCTGCACCTGAAGCAACTGGAGAAACGGTCAAAATAATTTTTCATTTCTCATTTTGACAAAAAAAAAGTTGCATAAAATAACTTTTGTTGCTGCAACAGCTTTTTAACACGTAATACATTTGTTTTCAGATTTACGACTGTCGCTAAGGTGCTGCTACAAATATATAAACAGCTGCTGAAACAGCAAGACTGGAACCAATTCATCTTCAATGCCCCAATTACAGAAATGGAGAATTTTGCACTGTCCTTGTTTAGGAAACTTGTCACAAAGTAAGACATTGCATCAGAACTTATTACTACTTATTACTCTTATTTACTCTATATATAGAGATGGACATGCAAACATGCTTAATACTGACATGTTCTTTTGTTATCTTACATTGCAGAGCTCTGGTTGTTGAGAAACAGCCTGTCATGCAAAATTATTCACAGCGGCCTCTAATACTGAAGGTTGGGGTACAGTTCAGTGTGACACTGAGGTAGGTCTGCACTGAACAAACTTAATAAAAAAGTAGCACAGAATGTACATCCGTGTAAACCCAAGTGTCTTTGTTATTTATAAGAAACTTCTTGCCTACAAATTTTAAGCTGTTTCCATTTTACTCAGATTTGTTAGTCTATTCTTGATGTTAGCCCCCACAGAGACAAAAAGTCAAATTCAGCAAAAGACTGCAAAATGATCTGCCAGTAACTGACTGAAGAAGAGAGAGAGAATAAAAAAAAAAAAAAAAGCATGCAGCTTGTGAGAGACTTAGTTCCTTTTCATTTAGCTCTTAGATTTGAACCACATTGAAAGAATTGCCCTGTCTTGCTTTGACGATTATATATTTGATGATCAATATGTATAGAAATTCTTCACAAATAAGAATTTGATAAATAGGACAAGTGGCTTTTTTCAGATTCTACTTAAAGTATGCATGAAATCAAGGACCATTCTTGGTTACTAAGAACTAACTACAGCGATAGCCAAATACCTTCAGAAGGTAAGTTTCTGAGAAGCAGTTGAACAGTCAGAAAAGATCCAAACCATCAATACATATGCCCCTCCCAGCCTTAGTGGTTAAGGAAGATTTAAGTTGTTTTGTTTTAACATTCAAAATTAAACATCATAGATAATAAACAACACTGAAGACCAATAACATATGGTAACAAGAGGTCAGATTTAATGTAATCAAAACAGGATTTTTAGCCTCTTAGCTGCTAGTAGGAGGCTAAGGCTGGAAAATGAATAATCATTTCAGAATGGGGACAGAGATAGTTTCAAAGTACAAGTGAGAGACGCTAAAAATCTGTACAAGAACTACAATGCCACTTCTCAGTTTATGACTCTAGTGTGTTCCTGATTAGGAGGAGGCAATCTTAGAAAGCCTAGTGTCGGTATACATGGGCGAGACAGAGACTTGACAGCACAATATGGAGAACAATGGGGAGGCTGAAACTGAAAGCCTAGGAAACATATACAACATAACTAATCAAAAAGAAAACTAAATAAGTATGTCTTTAAAATGTCTTAATTTTAGTTTTCACAAGGCAATAACCATATAGAGACAAACCAGGAAAAACTTGTTAAATAGAATATAAAACTCTCAAACATCAGAATACTGTAAATGCATGAAAATCAAAAGATAAATACAAAACCCAGGCAGAAAACTCAGGTTCCATGACACAATGGTTCAAACATGTTGGTGGGCTTGGACTAGGGACATATTGTGGTTAACACCTTAAACCCCTATGCTGGCATGTACAGGCTATTTTAACAGCCCTTTTTTTTCTTTGTTTACAACATTTTTCATAGTTTGTCTTTACTTTTTTTTTTTTTTTTTTTAGGTTCCTGGTAAATATACCTGAAATCTGGCTCAAAGTCAAACCTGTCTTTGACAAGTATGTAAAAGAGAACCTGGTCTGAACCAGCTATGTACATATTATTATGAATAGAATGTTTACTTAAAACCTTTTTTTACTCATTCTGTATCTCTTTTTCTCTAAAATAAGGGATGTTGAAGAAGTGAAAACAGTGCAAGGGTAGGTAAAGAGAAACCTGAAATATAAAATTAGAAAAATGTATATTGCCATAAATGGGTAATGACTGTTTGTTGTAGGTTCCGTCTCTTTGATTTCAACAAGGATGTAGTGAAGTCGTTTGAGCCAACAGACAGAGGCTTGATGGTGGAATTTGGGCAAATGGTATGAAAATCCGCAAAACTAACAGAGCATTGTGTTCACCTGTTTATAGTGTATGTTCTCTTGTATGTTACAGTATCTTGCAAAAACAATTTTTTTTTTGTTTTATTTAGTCTCTCAAGGAAACAAAACCAAGAATTAAAGGATCTTCTGGGGTAAGAGTGGATAATGGCTATCACTGTGGTTCATTGAAGTACTAAAGCCACAGAAATGGCTTTAAAACCTTTTCCAGACTGACTCACTTTACTTCTCAGCCATTTCTTTAGATTGTTGCAGGCACTTTTTTTAGGCATGGGCATCAGGAGCTTGAGCCCTGGATTTTTATTTTTATTTTTATATGTTACTCAATGTTTATTGAGTAACATATGAAACACTCCTGTCTTTGTCTAATCAGCCAATTCTGATTAATTTCTGCGACAGATTCCTAAATCTCTAAAGCATAATTTATGATCCCCCAAATCTTTGTCTGCGTACACATTTTCATTTGGACAGGACGGAGAGAGGTTTTCACCCACCACAGACATGCTCCTGTGCAATCCTCCAAAATCCCAACTGCGCATCACTGGAAGTAGATAATATAAGTGTCTGCCGAATATTAATTGGTGGACAATTGGGATGGAATAGGGAAGGGACAGACAGTGTAGTTCACCAGGAATGTGAGAACTGCGAACAAAACCCCCATCAAACGTAAAAATTACAACATAGTGCAGTGTTTTTAACACTTGGTTTCTCTTCAGCTCTTTGGATGTTGTAACTTTGCTTTATTCTGCAGCTGGCTGACTGATCAACAACACATGCTTCAGCAGCTGTGTTGCAAAGCAGGTTGATCTAATGGTGGGTAACTATACTTGGAGCAATAAAAAAACCAATAGTGTAGCATTTTAAAGAAAAGCTTTTATACAAAGAAAAATGAGAAAGGCACCGGGGAGCAGAGACAAGGCATGGGATAGTCAGGTTGGTGAATCTGTGGCTCTTGGTACTTCTGAATTGCTTGTTAGAAGTTAGGGCTGGCATCTGAGCGGAAGATTCACATTTAACTATTTCACATTTCCAGTTTGTGATTTTGACCTAATAGGAAAAACAAATTCATTGCTAATACCACATTTATCAGACCAGGGCATCCATATCCAGTAATGGTCCCTAGGTTAGAACTCCTATACAAACCAAGCCTACCTGGGATATTAGAGCGAGATAACTGAAGCCATAATAGGCTCGGACGGATTAACGAGGAACCAGGACACACTGGTGAGAATTAGGCTCCTGGAACAAGGAGGCATAAGTGGGCAAGAGATGAGAACAGGGCTCTGTTGGAATCCTATTACGCAGATGACAAAGTTGCATGTAGAGGATGTGGAACATATGGAACCTTTGATACCCAGGGTCTGGACTGACAGCGAAACAACTAGTAGCTTAGTGTTCCAACATTTGGAAAAAGGAACCGCTATTACAATTAAAGATCAATGCCAGGGGGAGTCAGGACGTCAGGTCGACAGGAGATCACTCCCACAAGGGATTGGGTATCAAGCCCCAAGTATTGGAGATGCTGTTGCCGATCCAGACTGAGGCCTCTCCGTCAGAAAGTCCAGGTTGCAGAGGAAGGTGTTCAGGCACAGAAGGCTCAGTTTTCCAGTCAGGTGCTGAGGAAAGATTGTGTTGAATGCTGAACTGAAGTCTATGAACAGCATTCGTACATATGTCTTTATTTTCCAGGTGGGTGAGGGTGAGATATAGCCTCATTAGCTAACAAAACTTAAATGTGTTCTCTTAGCAAGCATTATCCAGAGAAGTTTCTGACAAGAAAGTTAACATAAACATTACTGTACAAACATGAACAGAAACAAAGTATCAAGTTGACACACTAACTTAATTCCCTAAAACTGACCCATTCAGAGTTGACGTCGAAGCTCAGTGTGCTGGCATTTTAATGCACTGCAGTAATGCTGTCATGGAAGGAAAGCTCTGTTTTATAGCCTCGTTTGAAAAGCTTGAAAGCCTTTCACATAAAACAAAGTCTTTCTTTCCTTTTTCACCATCATGTTTTGCTGTTCCCACCGAGTTCCCACTTCTTATTCATTAGTATTGAATGAATACTGCCCCATACCTTTCTGTAGTGTACTGCAGTTACAACACATTTTAGGTTTTAGAATATGACATGCCGACCAATTTTTATAGTTGATGTCTTTAATTATGTCAATGAATTGTTGTCACCCTATTAAACCGTAGTTTGCATCCACTTGGAAATTTAGCTTTAATGGCATGAATGGTGCATAAATAATATGCTTTTCAATAATTTAATAAACACATCTGAATAAATTGTTATCTTATATTTGATGACTAATTGGTTGAGTCATTGTATAAAATAAGTTAATAAATACCAAATAATTACTTCAAAAATTAGAGATTTGGATAGTTTGATGGCCACATGCTGATTGCGTGACTGACTCACTGGGTTATCTTTGTGTAATACTAAAATTCATCTAAAAAATCTAGGTGTGACAGATATGCAAAAATATACACTGAACAAAAATATAAATGCAACACTTTTGTTTTTGCTCCCATTCCCCATGGGATGGACGTAGAGACCTAAAATTCATTCCAGATACACAATATAACCATCCCTCCCAAACAGTGGTCACAAATCAGTCCAAATGTGTGGTAGTGGGCACATCTGCTATATTGAGATAATCCATCCCACCTCACAGGTGTGCCACATCAGGATGCTGATCTGACATCATGAGTAGTGCACAGGTGTACCTCAGACTGCCCACAACAAAAGGCCACCCTGGAATGTGCAGTTTTGTCTCACAGCAAAATGCCACAGATGCCACAAGAAATGAGGGAGCGTGCAATTGGCATGCTGACAGCAGGAATGTCAACCAGATCTGTCGCCCGTGCATTGAATGTTCATTTCTCAACCATAAGCCGTCTCCACAGGCGTTTCAGAGAATATGGCAGCACATCCAACCGGCCTCACAACCGCAGACCTTGTGTAACCACACCAGCCCAGGACCTCCACATCCAGCAGGTTCACCTCCAAGATCGTCTGAGACCAGCCACCCAGACAGCTGCTGGAACAATTGGCTTGCACAACCAAACAATTTCTGCACGAACTGTCAGAAACCGTCTCAGGGACGCTCAACTGCATGCCTGTCGTCCTCATCGGGGTCTTGACCTGACTCCAGCTCGTTGCCGTAACAGACTTGTGTGGGCAAATGCTCACATTCGATGACGTCTGGCACATTGGAGAGGTGTGCGCTTCACGGATGAATCATGGTTCACATTGTTCAGGGCAGATGGCAGCTGAGAATGTCCCAGTTCTTGCATGGCCAGCATACTCACCGGACATGTCACCCATTGAGCATGTTCGGGATGTGCTTGACCGGCGTATACGACAGCGTGTACCAGTTCCCACGAATATCCAACAACCTCGCACAGCCATTGAAGTGGAGTGGACCAACATTCCACAGGCCACAACTGACAATCTGATAGACTCCATGCGACGATGTGTTGCACTGCATGAGGCAAATGGTGGTCACACCAGATACTGACCGGTTCTGGGTCCCCAGACCCCCAATAGCGCAAAAAACTGCACATTCCAGGGTGACCTTTCGTTGTGGGCAGTCTGAGGTACACCTGTGCACTACTCATGATGTCAGATCAGCATCCTGATGTGGCACACCTGTGAGGTGGGATGGATTATCTCAATATAGCAGATGTGCCCACTACCACACATTTGGACTGATTTGTGACCACTGTTTGGGAGGGATGGTTATATTGTGTATCTGGAATGAATTTTAGGTCTCTACGTCCATCCCATGGGGAATGGGAGCAAAAACAAAAGTGTTGCGTTTATATTTTTGTTCAGTGTAGGTAAATAAACAAGGGTTTTTGTTATTCAACGCACCTTACTTTAAAGTTCTTGGATTGCTTTCTCTTTTTTCTCCATTAGAACCTTCTGACAGTTACTGAAGAGCTGCATATAATTAAGTTCATGGCACAGTTTCAGTACGCAGGACAAATGTGCAACATCGAGGTAATTCACCATGATTCAAAATAAGGAATTATCTGCTGGGGATCTTTAAAAAATGGTTGCTGTGGTGGAGGGTTTGTACTTTTATTGACTGGTTTCCTCCTCTGCTGTCGGTCCAGGCCAGCTCCCTGCCCGTGGTCGTCATCTCCAGCACAAGTCAAGTCACCAATGCCTGGGCCTCCATCATGTGGTGGAACATGGTGTCCACCAGTAAACCTTGGGTAAAATTTTGTCACAGCCAACAAACACTAGTAACATCTGTTAAGACGAGTCAGGAAACTTCATTGTGGTTCTATGACTTTTCCTTTTAGGACCTGTCACTGTTCCTGCATCCTCCTCCTCTCACCTGGAAGCAGCTGTCACGGGTGCTGAGCTGGCAGTTTTACACCGTTGGCCAAAGAAGGCTCGACAAAATGCAGCTCTCCATGTTAAGAGACAAAATTGTGGGTAAGTAACTAAAATGTAAGCCATTTCCTCAAAGTAGCTTTCATATAGGAGTTTTGTATACATAATAATATAAAGCAGGGTTGTTGGTGCCAGATGGTCTGAGTATCTCAGAAACAGCTGGTCTGTTGGGATTTTCCAAACATCTCTTGGGTTTACAGAAAATGGTCTGAAAAAGAGAAAATATCCAGTGAGTGGCAGTTCACTGGAGGAATTTGCCTTGTTGATCTCAGAGGTCAGAGGAGAATGACCAGACAGCTTTGTGTAACTCAAACAACCACAAAAAACAACAGCTGGCAAAGAAGATATTCCTACAATGCGATCAGTGCTATTTTATTCAGTAAAATATTATCTTCTTTCCAAAACACAACCAAACAGTTTACAACATAACAGGTTACTACATGCGCATCACACAAAAAAACAAAAATGTTTCTTACCGAAGATGATTGGAAGTCCTAACATCCATCAGCATATGTATTAGAGATGGCACGATACCACTTTTTAATGTCCGATACCGATTCAGATATCATTTGGATATCTGCCGATACCGATATGAATCCATTATAGTGTATTCTGTAATCAACAAAACTGTTTTTTATAAATATCTTGCTGCATTTTGTATAAGTTCATACTCAAGTTTGAAAAAAACAAGAGACTGAAGCTATTCTGTTATACCTGTATGCAAAAAATACACTCCACCCAAACATTTTATAGTTCAGCAACACTGATCAATCTAATAAATTTAAACCTAAACCATCCTCCCTATTCTGGTATTTTAAAGAGTACTTACCTACCTAACTAGTGGGGTTGCCAACTCCCAGCAAAAATATTAGGGAACCACCCCCGCCCTTAATCGATGTAATCAACTTTAATTTAATGCAAGTGTAAAA
>NW_024584670.1:12094-13691 GCF_018398535.1 Haplochromis burtoni
TGATACTAGAAAGTAATATTAAATACATTCTAACAACAGCTTATCACGCATAAACGTGCTGCTGTTGTTTATCCGCTCGTCTCCTCTTTCTAGCGCAAAGTGGGCGATAAGCAAACAAGAAAGACGGGACTTGAGGCAGAAAAGCCGATCAACTGATCATTGATCGGTTTCATGATTGAAGTAATAATAGGAAAGGAAGGGGGAGTGAATGAGAGAAGTAGATGCAACTGCACAGCAAAGACAGAATAACTCCAGCTGAAGTATGGGACAAATCGCTTCCTTTTCACCTCAATATGGAACTCCGAGGGCCAGTCCATCTGTGGCTCAGTATATCAGTTGTTAAGCTTAACGTGGAAATACTATGCAAACATTCAGGGATGAACTTACACACTTCCTTTACTTCTCTGGGATAGTTTTTGCCGAGATGAAATGCCGCGGTTAGAAAGCATGTAGTGAGGCTCCAAATGCTGCACACATCAACTAATGTTTGTGGTAAAGAGTTTGGATGTGCTTGGAAAGAGAGACTACTGTATAGCATAAAATAGCTGATCACATAAGCTCATTGTGCCACAAGAGGAGGAAAAGTCAGTTTCTGTTGGCTCGGGTGAACCTGACTCAGGCTCTCCTCGACAATTTTGTGTGTGTGTGTGTGTGTGTGTGTGTGTGTGTGTGTGTGTGTGTGTGTGTAGGAGCACGAGAAAATGGAGAAGTACCAGAAGCCAGAGGAACAGCTGGAGCAGATGTGCAAGGTAAAGTCCAAAGTGGTAATAGGAGCATTAGGACCTGTGACTTGGAAACTGGAAGAGTGGCTTTAGCAGATTCCAGGCACAACATCTGAGGTCTCAGTCCAGAAGACTGCAGTCCTAATAACAGCTAAGATACTGTGCATAACCCCTAAACTCCCAGTCCTCTGGGAGTGTATATATACTACATAAAATCCACTGGGCTGTGGGTAGGATTTGCATGAGCCATCCTGATTAGAACTTGAACTTCTAAGATAAATAACCACATACTGTCCCGATCAAAAGTTTAAGACCACTTGAAAAATGGGGGGGAAAAATCATATTTTGTATGGTTGGATCTTCCAAGTATCTTCCAAGGTGCCAAGTTGTTCTGCGGGCATTGTGTACTGTAGTGTTGTCCTCTTGAATACAATAGAATAAACCTTTATTATCCCACTGATGAGAAATTTGGATGTTACACAGCTCTTATAGCAAGGGAAATATAAAATATAAAAGGAAGACACAAAGTGGTCCTATATGCATGAGCAACTGAAGTTCGTATATACAGGTAACAATGTACAGAAATATGTATAAAAAAATTGCACGGAGATATTTTCTTTCTTCCCCTTGTGCAACATCTCTAAAGTTAGAAATATTCTGTCTCAGAATGACGCTGAAAAAGTAGTTCATCATGCATTTATTACTTCCAGGCTGGACTACTGCAATTCGCTATTATCAGGATGTCCAAAAAACTCACTGAAAAGCCTTCAGTTAATCCAAAATGCTGCAGCAAGAGTCCTGACAGGGACCAGAAAGAGAGAGCAGATTTCTCCTGTATTGGCTTCCCTTCATTGGCTTCCTGTTAAATCCAGAAT
>NW_024584671.1:0-13684 GCF_018398535.1 Haplochromis burtoni
AACACATAAACAGGAGAATACAAGGGATTACAAAACAAAAGGCAGCTCTCCCCTCGCGTCAGTCTGAACACAGTCAAGAGTCACATTCAATTCCAAAGGCATGTAAGCCTACACAACTATGGCAGTCAAAATGGCCGGAGGAACCAGAAACAACGCCTAGACATAATACAATGGAAAACCAGCATACTCTTGGGGAATGTAACAAAAACCAAACATAGTGCCAAAACATGATTAAATCATATGTACAAGTGGCCACTTTTCTGTTTCTTTCTTTTCAGATTTTCCAGGAAGGTTCTATGGCTAAAGGTGGGCACATCCAACCGCAAACAAAACTTTGTGGCCAGATACTTCTTTGAGGCTGTTCAAGAACAGGGTGGTATGCAATATACTAAAAAATGGGGGGTTAAAAAAGATTACATTTTGTTAATAAATTTATTTTTTCATCATTCACTAATTATCTTCAGTTTGTGTCTTTAGGCTGTCCTCAAATGATTCGGGGGGACAGAGGAAAGGAGAACCTTCTTGTGGGTCAAATGCAGATGGCATTTCACATGCGAGATCTTGGGAATCAGGCATGGAGGTGCTTCAGAATGGGAACATCAGTGCACAACCAGGTTTGTTTTTAAGCTGGTAAATGACTATTTCTAAAGTAACAACCTGACAACAAAACTGATAATGTCATGTTTCTGTTGTTTAGAGAGCTGAATGTTTCAACAGTATTTTAAAGCGGACATGGATTAAGAAATGGCTGACAACATTTGAGGTAAAGCAAATCTTTCACCTGTAAAACCTATTAACAAAGACTAGCCATCCAAATTTCGTTAAACATACGATGGATTAGTTTATCTGAAAACACAAGGCCAGAATCTGTGTTTATGTACATCTGTACCTTTTCACTAATGAAATTCTCACCTTCACAACTTGTGTCTTTTTCAAAACAACATGCGTAGGCCATGATGGAGTCTGGGATTCTTGAACTGGACAATCCTGTGCACATGTAAGTCAATATTTTTAGACATGAAAAATAATCAAGCAGCAGTATGAAAGTATGTGGTCTAGGAATGCCTTTGTTTTTTGAGTACTGATTAAAATTTAGCTTTTACTTATTCTACCTCAAAGACGATGAACATATTAATTTTTTAATTCTCCTTTTTCATAGCAACTGCTTGCAGTACTCACACTTGCCACTGCTTCAAAGAGACTTAAAAACGGAGCAAACAGTTTGGAACACCCATGACATCTGCAAGCAACGCAATGCACCTGGTCCATTTGGGAAACCAGACCTTCTGTTTACCTCACCACCTCCTGGTATGTCATTTGAAAGCCTGTGGGGTTTTATTTTTTTATTTGTTTTTTAACTTTCATTAGTTTACTTTTACTTTGATATAGCACTCTTCACAGGATAAAAACCACAAAGTGGCTTCACAATAATATAAAACAGATAAACATAAAACAGCACAATCGAACATACAGAATAAATACAATCAAGGAAACGTAATGATGGAGGCAGAGCATTCCATGACCTGGGAGCCACCGCTTTGGAAGATCTATTGCCTCTGGTCTTCTGGTGGGACTACTAACAGCCATTGATTAGATGATCACAGGCTGGGAGAGGGAGCGTGGGGTTCTATAAGATCAGAAATTAAGGCAGGAGCTTCACGATTCGGAGCATTGAAAGTCATTACTAAAATTTTAAAATGAATTTTCTAAAATATACTGGAAGCCAGTGTAATGAGCGTAAAACTGTTATAATGTGCTTTCTCTTTTGTGTCTTCCGAAGAAGCCTACTTGTAGTACAATAAGAGATTTCTGAATTTCTACTGTCAATACTAAAATGGCTTCATATTGACACCTTTAACTAAAAATTTATCTAAATGTTTGAGTGATATTTCCATCTTTAAGTTTCTGTAATAACATCTGTAAACACTGACTGCTTCTTATACAGGTTCTAGAACAGCTTTGTCATTATTCATTTATTTTTAACATTCAAAGTGAACATCTTTTCAATATTGTCTTTCATTCGCAGGATATGGCAATGTGCTGCACATAGTTGACCCAGACCTTTTAGACTATGCCAAGCAATTAATCTGTGAGAGGGAAGAGCCTTCACTGGTAGCAAACCAGGAATTCAGAGACATGTGCCAGAACATTTTAGAAAACAGCCAGTTTCCCTGCACACCTGATGGTTGCCTTGCTGCATACCTCATGCTAGTCCAAGAGCTCACAACTGCCATGAACAGAAATGCAGTTCCTACACCTTCTACGTTTGCCGAGGCAAATGACATATACATCTTTCTGAAGAGAGAGAGGATGGAAGGTGCACCAGTAAACATTTCCAATGACCAATAAAATCATACAACAGTGTTTGTTAACATTTATTTATCCTTGTTTAAAATCAACAGGTAATTTGAAAACTGTCTGACCAACAAAATGTACAATAAAATGTTGAAATACAATTGACAAGGTGCCATCTTTCATAATGATTCAGTGTTTCATTTACCACAACTTTTGTTAACAATAATGTAGAACATAATTCACATTGAAAGACTTTTGAACTGCAGACTGTAGCAACATTACCACTTGTAGCCATATCGGCTCGTAAGATCAAGGCCTGACTTGAGAAACTTAACAACATCAGATGCGGAAGGCCTTGAGTCTGGGTCATAGCTCACCAAATCACCAAGAAAACTGTTTTTGTCACTGAGATGTGATAGGGCATGTGGTGGGGTTTTGGTGGCCATTAGTGCAGCCAGTTCTCTTTGTTTTTTAACCATCCACGGAGCGGAACCCGTCAGGATCTCCAGATATGTGGCTCCGAGGGACCACATGTCTGTCTGGAACGAGGCCTCTTCAAACATCAGTATGCATTCAGGGGCCATGTAAAGATATGTGCCACCAGCTGGACCAGTAGCCTGGGCAGTGAACTTACTCCCTTGACGAAGCATCACAGTGTCTCTTATGTTTGCCATGCCCCAGTCTGTCAGGACTGCCTTCTTAGAAGGGTGGTGAACCTATAAGGTATACATATGAGAACTTACCAGGTTGTCTAAAATTTCACAAATGTTATCAAAAATGTCATTCCAAAGACCACAGCTCATAATTGGGAAAAAAAAAAACCCTCAAAGCTTTTAGCACCCAGATCACCCAATCACTGCAGATTTATTCTGAGATTGTTTATTATACCCAACATTAAAATTAACAGATTGGTTAATGATCCAACCCGGTTTTATAGTCCTGTGCATTTTTTAATTCCCATTCCACTTAAGCAAGTGGTACAGACTAATAAAATAATAGAAACTTTCAGTTTGTAAAGCCTAAACTTACAACAGGTTTGGGAATTTTGTAGGTGTGCAAGAACCAACATATTTAAGAAAAATTGGACTATTAAAGAAACAATATAAGGCTTCTTACTTTAAAAAAAAAAATCCTTTATATGAATATGCCAGAAAAGTTTCTCATTGTTCAAATGTAGTGTTTAATAGACTGAAGAGAATAAAGTTAAATAAATAATATACTCTTTTTATTTTGATCTTCAAAAACAAAGTGGAGAAAAAGAAAAATACAGTATGGCTTACCATGACATTTGCTGGCTTTATATCCTGGTGAATGATTCTCTGTGCATGGATGTACTCTACTGCCATGGATAAGTCCAGTGATATGAAACCGGCATCATCCCCTTCAAGCTATCAAGACAATATATAATATTAATAAAACAATGCGTAGCCAGGTGTGACAATCTAACATGTCTACCACTGGAAATGTATTACTTCAAATAGGATTAGTATTCAAATGCAATTGCCATTTCAATTTCAATAAATTACAATGGGACCTAAGACCAACAAAGTAAATGTTTGGCAGTGACCATCAAAAAGCCCTGATTGCAGTCCTCTTGCGAAACTGTAAGCAGAGGTGAATGGTGTGTGTGAGCAAGGTGGCCAACAAATCTGACTCAGTTACACCAGTCCTGTCTGGAGGACTGGACAGAAATTCCTGAAAAATATTGTAAGAATATTGTAGAAGGAAACCTAAAATGTCTGAACCTCATCCAAGTAAAAAAAAGCAATTCTACCAAAACAGTAAGGGAGCTTATTATTAAAAATTTAAGATTATTCTTTTACTAAGTTGATACTTTTCTGGCATTTGACAATTACAGATCATTTTGGTAATTCTAAATGGTTGAAAATATGAGAGAGAAAAAAAGGAATCAGTCTTTTTATATGTTGTACACAAAGATGGTTTCAAGTACATATTTAAACAAATGCCAGCAATAAAAAGTTATTTTTTAATATGAGGGTATTAAGATTATTCACATCTACCTAAATGTATTAAACATAAAATTATGAGTATTGGTACCTTCACCAAGCAGCTGTCTGTGTGAAGCACTTGCTGCAGGGTTGCGCCATGAATGTATTCAGCTGCCAACAAAAAGCAGGACTCAGTGCGGGCAACTGCCATGAGTCTGACGATGTTGGGGTGAGACAGTCTCCTAATAAAACAGAAACATGTCCGAATAAAAAAAACAAAATAGAGGCATATTATGTTACAGCTTGAGGAAGAATCGATTTTGACAATGAAAAAAAAAAAGTGTGTCAAAGTTCTTACAGTGAAACATTTATCTCATGATGAATGTCGCTGTCCTCCATCCCTTGTTGGCCACACATGATCCTTTTAACAGCTGCTGGAGTACCATGAAAAGAACCTCTATATACCTTGCCAAATGTTCCTTCTCCCAGTAGATTGTCCTCACTGTATGTAATTAAAGCCTCTTCCACATATGGAACACGTGGAAGATACACTTGGGGATAAAAAAACAAAAACAAAAAAAACCCCCACAAAGTAACATACATTAACATACAGCTACTGCTAATCATTCTTCTATTAACTGCTGGATCACTAATATCTAGGTTTATTCCAGGAACTTGAGTACCAAATAGTGAAGAATGAAAACCTTTATTTACAATTTTGTCTGATGATATGATGTTAGCCCTAAATGGGAAAGAATGCTTACATGATGGCGATTTTGGAGTTGGGTTGAAAGACTGTGCAAAATCTATCAAAAGCCCACTACTTCCAGCACCTTCAGATAGCTCTTCAGCTCCCTCCATAGCTTCTTTTGACTCAATAACTGCATGTGGTAACATGTCTTGGCTCACTGCTCCACCTGGACCTAGAGATGACCCTACATTTTCCTCCTTCCTTTGCTTGGACTGGCTTTTCTTTCTGACTCTCCCTGTTTCAAATTCAGCTGAGCTGGATGTTTCTGCATGGAAATCCTATGAACACATTCAGCCAAGATATACTTTTTGCAGGGTGCACTGTGAAAATATCCACATTTATGACAATGATAAGAAATTAATTGTTCTGTTCAAGATGAAGCCATGGTTTTACCTGTTCTGCAACACTTTGTCCTATGAGGGTTTCAGGAAGTTCATCTGCAGAATAAGATGCATATTATATACAGTAACTGTGCAATGACCAAGCATAGTAAACAAGTGTGTAAAGGTTGGAAATGTAATGCAAACCAAAAAAGAAGTCATTTTTAATGATTTAGTTAGATGTCCAGGCATTCACCTAAACTGCAACTTTCATCACCACCCACTTTAGTTACAGGGTCTTCATCTGTAAAATAACACATTAATTGCAATATATCTGAATGCCCAACATGGCCAGTGTACCATGTTCAATCATAACATCAAAAATATTCAATTTGGTTTGGGCAGGCACACACCTGAGATGGAACTTTGATCATCCAAACACACGACTTCTGTACAAAAAGTAAAATTATTTCACACCATACAAATTTGAGTGCTAGACAGTAGTTAATAGTAATATTGAACACTTTATTACCCAGTTGTCGTCGCCCGATGTATATTGTTCTTTTCCACATATGTGTAATATCAGAAACAGTTCCGTATTCTTTGTGGAACTCCTGCTTACTCCACCTGGTCCCGTCAGAATGGCAAAGAGTGAACTCACTCCCCTCAGTACGCTCTGGCCAGAAGCGTTCTTTGCCTATGGTAATTAAATCATCATAGGTTTCATGGCCTTGAAGAATGATTCGAGGTGGAGCTTCGTCCATTATTAACTTCTGGTACCGTCCACACTTTCTATGAGTTCTTGGCTTCCACTCCATGGGAGCCAGTCTGACCTAGCATCAAGGAAAAAAAAGGGAAATTTATTAAGAAATATGCCAAATTTAGAAAGTTATTTTTTAACATATTGCTGATAGTCATACAGGTAGCTTCACTTTTTAACTAACCTTCAATAATGATTTGCCATGGTCCAAACGTTTATCATTCAGTGGAAACTGCCTTTTCTTTACTTGAGGCTGTAGTAGTTTCTTGGCTTTACCAAAGGCCTCTGCTGCACCTGTAATGGATGAAGCTGAAAGTTAATCAAACTGATCCACAGTGAGTTCTATATTACAAATGACCTTGAAGCAAAATAATTGTGGTTTTCTTACTGAGAAATTCATTGCCACATGTTGAAGTAGTGTCATCTGCAATATAAATAGGGCATTGATGTGAAACATGTGGTTTATAGAATTCTACTACAATCACATACTACTGCACAGTCATCTGCTTTCAAAATGTATTGCATCTATTAATAAAGTGGTTATTCAATCATAACCTGCTAAGCATATCATGTTAAATAAAGGAGATTGTTTTGCATGTTGTTCAAAAGTATCAAAACCTACCTGATTTTTCTGCTGTCAGGAGCTTTTTTATGTTGTTATCAAAGCCTTTTTGGGTAATCTCACCTTCAAATAAAATTTTAAAAGGGTAAGTAGTTATAGATTGACTGTAGGAGACAGATCCTACATGACTAACTTTTAAATTGCAATCTTTTAATTTTGTGAGAAATTTATCTTTTGTCATTTTTATTTATTTATTTTTTTAAATCGGGCACTCCAACAATATCATAAAGTAATAACTATATACGTCTGTTAACATGCATATTAATAAAGAGAAGTAAATAAGAATACCATACAATGTTAAATAATTAAAGCATGATATTGTCAGGGTTCTTTGCAGTTAAAAAAATTAACTTGCAAGCATTACCAAAAAATTTAGTAAAGTGTTGGATTACCATTTTCAAGGTCTTTTTTAAGCTGCTCGTAAGCTTTCAGCTTGTCCATTTGCTGAAATGTATACAAAACAATTACTGAACAGTTTAAATTTGAATCACGTTTCACCACTGTCGCTAGCTAGAATGAATTAGCCAGACAAAAATAGTACTGATTTGGTTTCGTACAAAACTGGCTTTCCGTCTCTGATATGTAACTTTCACAACATAACTGCAACTTAATATAACACAACTGTGGCAAAAATATGAACAAAAGGGAGAAAAAGTTAAACTTACCTTGTGTCGTTAGGAGCCTGAACCACGGTAAAACTCCGGTGAGGTCAATGACCTTACGCTCTCCCACGGTCACACGTTGATGACGTATTTGGAAATCAATTCGGGTGGGACATGACAACAGCGCCACCTGCAGGAAGATTTTCTCTCTGGTACCTTGTGTTCTGATACCTGACAAATTTTTTTTTGACAACTGACACCTGACAACTTTTTTTCTGACACCTGACAATTTTTTTTCTGACACCTGACAATTTTTTTTCTGACACCTGACAATTTTTTTCTGACACCTGACAACTTTTTTTCTGACACCTGACAATTTTTTTTCTGACACCTGACAACTTTTTTTCTGACACCTGACAATTTTTTTCTGACACCTGACAACTTTTTTTCTGACACCTGACAATTTTTTTTCTGACACCTGACAACTTTTTTTCTGACACCTGACAATTTTTTTTCTGACACCTGACAACTTTTTTTCTGACACCTGACAATTTTTTTTCTGATACCTGAACTTTTTTTTTCTGACACCTGACAATTTTTTTTCTGATACCTGACTTTTTTTTCTGACACCTGACATTTTTTTTCTGATACCTGACAACTTTTTTTCTGAACCTGACAATTTTTTTTTTAAACTGACACCTGACAATTTTTTTTCTGACACCTGACAATTTTTTTCTGACACCTGACAATTTTTTTTGACAACTGACACCTGACAATTTTTTTTCTGATACCTGACAATTTTTTTTTTGACAACTGACACCTGACAATTTTTTGTCTGATACCTGACGATGTCCTAAAATGTACACCGTACTGGTGGGGTGAAGATGGCCACACAGCAATCACTGTCGCTGGTGTAATGTGGAGGGTAGAAGCCGGCATCACAGGCCGTGATGTAATGTGGATGGCCTCAGCCAGTAGCACAGGCCCTGTTGTAATGTGGATGGCCGCATCTACCAAAAGTGGCCCAGGTGAAATGTGGATGGTATTGGCCAGCAACACAGGCCCTTGGGTAATGTGGAAGGCTAGCAGCACTGGCCCTTGTGTAATGTGGATGGTATCGGCCAGCACCACAGGCCCTGGTGTGGTGATGATGGCCTCACAGGAAGCACTGTCCCTGGTGTAATTTGGATGGCCTCATCCAACAACACTGGCCCTGGTGAAATGTGGATGGTATTAGCCAGCACCACAGGCCCTGGTGTAATGTGAATGTCCTCAGCCAACACCACTGGCCCTGGTGAAATGTGGATGGTATTGGCCACACCAAAGGCCCTGGTGTAATGTGAATGTCCTCAGCCAGTAGCACAGGCCCTTGTGTATTGTGGATCGCATCAGCCAGCAACACAAGCCCTGGTGAAATGTGGATGGTATCAACGAGTAGCAAGGCCCTGGTGGGGTGAAGATGGCCACACAGCAATCACTGTCCCTGGTGTAATGTGGATGGTAGAAGCCGGCATCACAGGCCGTGATGTAATGTGGATGGCCTCAGCCAAATGCACAGGCCCTGGTGTGGTTAAGATGGCCTCACAGGAAGCACTATCCCTGGTGTAATGTGTATGGCCTCAGCCAACAACAATGGCCCTGGTGAAATGTGGATGGTATTGTCCAGCACCACAGGTCTTGGTGTAATGTTAATGTCCTCAACGAGTAGCACAGGCCCTGGTGTAATGTGGATGGCATCAGCCAGTATCACAAGCCCTTTTGTTTTGTGGATGTGTCGGGAAGGACATGTTGTTTTGCGGTCACTTTGTTATCATTTACATGCACTGTCATTATTTCATCATTACTTCATTAGTCTGTATCAGTTTATCATCGCTTTAATCAGTCTATTGTTGTTCTGTATCATTCTTTCTATCTGCTTAAGCTGTTGCAAATGGTATCCACATCATTGTATTCACACCTCTCGAAGCTGTGGGTCCAGCAGGGCCTTCTACATTCACTTACACACATATTCAGGCCTACACCAACATGCACATAGAGAGTCATGGAAAACACGCACGTTCACACACACACTTATTAAGAACAGGGAGGTCGTCTCAGGACATTCTCTCTGTTGGACACACAGTCTCACAAAACTGCACAACATATCACACACTTGTTTGTCTCTAAAGTAGCATCTGATGTCTATATAAGGAGAACTTTTTGAGTGTGGGGAACTGTTATCATTTCCAGTAAGATCTAACTGTGACGTCATCAGGGCAATATAAGGATAGGGAGCGGTCTACTCGAAGAAGTCCGGCTCTTCCCACACTGTACTGTGTGTTATAATAAAATATTTTGTGTTGACCCACTATGGACTTCCAGTCGTATGTCTCTTCCTCAAAATCCGAACCGCGACAGATGTCATTCAGCCAGCAACACAAGCCCTGGTGAAATGTGGATGGTTTCAGACAGCACCACAGGCCCGGGTGTAATTTAGATGGCATCAACGAGTAGCACAGGCCCTGGTGAAATGTAGTTGGCCTCAGCCAGTAGCACAGGCCCTGATGTGGTGAATATGGCCTCACAGGGAGGACAGGCCCTGGTGAAATGTGCATGGCCTCATCCAACAGTACAGGCCCTGGTGTGGTGACGATGGCCTCACAGGAAGCACTGTCCCTGGTGTAAAGTGTATGGCCTCAGCCAACAACAGTGGCCCTGGTGAAATGTGGATGGTATTGACCAGCACCACACACCCTGGTGTAATGTGAATGTCCTCAGCCAGTAGCACAGGCCCTTGTGTAATGTGGATCTCATTAGGTAATAATACAAGCCCTGTTGTAATGTGGATGGCTTCATCCAGCAGCACAGGCCCTGGTGTGGTGATGATAGCCTCAAAGGAAGCACTGTCCCTGGTGTAATGTGGATGACATCAGCGAGTATCACAGGCCCTTGTGTATTGTGGATGGTTTCGGACAGCACCACATGCCTTGGTGTAATGTGGATGGCATCAACAAGTAGCACAGGCCCTGGTGAAATGTAGTTGGCCTCGGCCAGTAACACAGGCCCTGTTGTAATGTGGATGGCCTCATCTAACACCACTGGCCCTGGTGAAATGTGCCTGATATCGGTCAGCACCACAGGCCCTGGTGTAATGTGGATGGCATCAACAAGCAGCAGAGGCCCTGGTGGGGTGAAGTTGGCCTTACAGGAAGCACTGTCCCTGGTGTAATGTGGATGGTAGAGGCCGGCATCACAGGCCCTTGTGTATTGTGGATTGCATCAGCCAGCAATGCAGGCCCTGGTGAAATGAGGATGGCCTCAGCCAGCAACGCAGGCCCTTGTGTGGTGAAGATGGCATCACAGGGAGCACTGGCCCTGGTGTAATGTGGATGGCATCAGCCAGTAGCACAGGCCTTTGTATATTGTGGATGGGATCAGCCACCAACACAGGCCCTGGTGAAATGTAGTTGGCCTCAGCCATGACCACAGGCCCTGGTGAAATCTAAATGTCCTCAGCATGTAGCACAGGCCCTGGTATAATGTGAATGGCCTTAGCCAACACCACTGGTTCTGGTGAAATGTGCATGATATCGGTCAGCACCACAGGCCCAGGTGTAATGTGGATGGCATTAAGAAGCAGCAGAGGCCCTGGTGTGGTGAAGATGGTCTCACAAAAAGCACTGTCCCTGGTTTAATGTGGATGGTAGAAGCCGGCATCACAGGCCGTGATGTAATGTGGATGGCCTCAGCCAAACGCACAGGCCCTGGTGTGGTGAAGATGGCCTCACAGGAAGCACTGTCCCTGGTGTAAAGTGTATGGCCTCATCCAACAACAGTGGCCCTGGTGAAATATGGATGGTATTTGTCAGCACCACACACCCTGGTGTAATGTGAATGGCCTTAGCCAGTAGCACAGGACCTGATGAAATGAGGATGGCCTCAGCCACCAACGCAGGCCCTGGTGTGGTGAAGATGGCCTCACAGGGAGCACTGGCCCTGGTGTAATGTGGATGGCATCAGCCGTGACCACAGGCCCGGTGAAATGTAAATGTCCTCAGCCAGTAGCACAGGCCCTGTTGTAATGTGGATGGCCTCATCTAACAACACTGTCCCTGGTGAAATATGGATGGTATTGGTCAGCACCACACACCCTGGTGTAATGTGAATGGCCTCAGACAGAAGCACGGGCCATGGTGAAATGTGGATGGTATCGGCCAGCAGCACTGGCCCTGGTGTAATGTGGATGGCTCACCATGACCACAGGCCCTGGTGAAATGTAAATGTCCTCAGCCAGTAGCACAGGCCCTGTTGTAATGTGGATGGCCTCATCTAACAACACTGTCCCTGGTGAAATATGGATGGTATTGGTCAGCACCACACACCCTGGTGTAATGTGAATGGCCTCAGACAGAAGCACGGGCCATGGTGAAATGTGGATGGTATCGGCCAGCAGCACTGGCCCTGGTGAAATGTGGATGGTATCGGCCAGCAGCACTGGCCCTGGTGTAATGTTGATGGCCTTTGCCAAAAGCACAGGCCCTGGTGTGGTGAAGATGGCATTAGCCAGCAGCAAATGCCCTAGTAAAATGTGGGTGGTATCAACGAGTAGCACAAGCCCTTGTGTATGTGGATTGCATCAGCCAGCAGCACAGACCCTGGTGTGGTTAAGATGGCCTCACAGGAAGCACTTTCCCTGGTGTAATGTGTATGGCCTCAGCCAACAACAGTGGCCCTGGTGAAATGTGGATGGTTTCGGCCAGCAGCACTGGCCCTGGTGTAATGTGGATGGCCTCAGCCAACAGCACAGGCCCTTGTGTATTGTGGATCGCATCAGCCAGCAACACAAGCCCTGGTGAAATGTGGATGGTATCAACGAGTAGCACAGGCCCTGGTGTGGTTAAGATGGCCTCACAGGAAGCACTTTCCCTGATATAATGTGAATGTCCTCAGCCAGTAGCACAGGTACTTGTGTATTGTGGATTGTATCAGACAGCAGCACAGGCCCTGGTGTGGTGAAGATAGCCTCACAGGAATCACTGGCCCTGGTGTAATGCGGATGGCATCAGCCAGCAGCACAGACCCTGGTCTCTTGAAGATGGCATTAGCCAGCAGCAAAAGCCCTGGTGTGGTGAAGATGGCCTCACAGGGAGCAGTAGCAATGGTGCAATGTGGATGGCCTCAGACAGCAACGCAGGCCGTGGTGTGGTGAAGATGGCCTCACAGGCAGCACTGGCCCTGGTGTAATGTGGATGGCATCAGACAGAAGCACAGGCCCTGGTGAAATGTGAATGGTATTGGCCAGCAGCACTGGCCCATTTGTAATGTGGATGGCCTCAGACAGAAGCACGGGCCCTGGTGAAATGTCAATGGTATTGGCCAGAAGCACTGGCCCTGGTGTAATGTGGATGTAGCACAGGCCCTTGGGTATGTGGATTGTATCAGCCAGCAGCACAGGCACTGGTGTGGTGAAGATGGCCTCACAGGAATCACTGGACCTGGTGTAATGTGGATGGCATCATCGAGCAGCACACACCCTGGTCTGGTGAAGATGGCATTAGCCAGCACCAAAAGTCCTGGTGTGGTGAAGATGGCCTCACAGGGAGCACTGGCCGTGGTGAAATGTGGATGGCATCAGCAACTAGCAGAGGCCCTTGTTCATTGTGGAAGGCAACAGCCAGCAACCAACTCCCTTGTGTATTGTGGATGGCAACAGCCAGCAACACAGACCCTGGTTGAATGTAGATGACATCAGAGAGCAGCAAAGGCCCTAGTGTAATGTGGATGGCCTGAGCCAACAGCACAGGCACTGGTGTGGTGAAGATGGCCTCACAGGGAGCACTGGCCCTGGTGTAATGTGGATGGCCTCAGCCAGCACCACAGCCCTGGTGTGGTGATGATGGCCTGACAGGAAGCACTGGCAGTGGTGTTGTAACGGTCTTTTGCATTTGATGTTTGTTGCATTTGATATTTGTTAAGCTGTATGTCTGGATTTTGTTCCTTTGCGCCCTCTGGTGGTGAACTGTGTAGGGTACAGCTTTGCTGTTTGGGTCTCCACCCAGCCACTTTTCTTTTGCTAGCGCACATGGTGTCTGCATGCTGCAGCTCACAGTTAGCTCCACACATGGAGAAATATCGTTTAAAGAGTGGAAATAATTGACAAAGAAGATGGAAGATAAGGCAATAAGGCCATAAAGGACTATTTAGCACCTCCTGGATGTCAGCCCACGAGGTTTGTGTATTTTAAATGTTTTATTTTCTGTAATTAAGGATTTTTGATTGATTGACACTACGTACAAGAGCGCATTTTGATGTGATGTTTTTGTTTTATTGTTTTGTCCGTGAGCAGTTCTCACGGGTTGCCAAGACCAGAATAAACCCTGTTTTATAACTACATCGTGCGTACGTC
>NW_024584672.1:0-7700 GCF_018398535.1 Haplochromis burtoni
TATCATCTACCTGTTTACACAGAACAAAGTCAAAGTCAAGAACACACACAATAACAAAGCGACATAATAGTGGTTGAATGTTATTGATAATTAAAGAGTCGGACTGATATTTAACCAATGTTGTATGAAGCAGAAAGATGTCCCAAAAATCACTTTGGTAGATGTTCAAGTCATTCACTAGAATGCTACTCAAGTAAAATGTAAAAGTACTGTAGTTAATGGCCAGTAATCCAATTAAATAAAATACTAATAGGCTAAAATTAAATGTTGCCTACTGAAAGTAGAAGCGTCAGATGTCTTCAAACATTTACCCATCATCATGCAGATAAAGTCCTGTAGGTAAGTGCAATTTAGCTGTTGCTGCTTACCTCCAGTTTTCGTTGTAGAATTGACAGACCGCACTGCCCACGTTTTCCTAGCCATTTCCTTGTCCATACACGCAGTCGCTTTTTATTTTTAGATCTTTCTGCACACAGAATGGCACACATTGCTAAGGCAGCGTGTTTCTCTTTGGTGAGCATTTTCAAATTTCCCGGATTACAATCTCCCCAGTTCCGGATTCTTCTTCTTCTTATTGTTTATTGGCGGTTGACTTCCGGGTTCTTCTTCCAGAAACAACAACACGCCATGTTGTGCATGTACGTACAGTGTGAGCACTCAGGTCGCATCAGAGCATCGGGCCGTATAGTGTGAGACCCTGCATCGTGACCTATGAACTTCTAACCCCTGCGAGTCAATCGTACAGTTTGAGCAGGAGCTGAATCGCGCGACTGAAAAAATCGCACAGTGTCTGCCCAGCATTAGTGTGTTGTGTTGTGTAGTTGTTCTGTTGTGAAGCCGTTTTGTTTTGTGTGTCAGTGAGGGCACTAATGAATGTCACAAAGGCACATTTGCAATGTACTGTTACTAAGTAACTGTTACTGTTACTAAATAGAAAACCAGCGGAGTGATACACCTGTTGTCAGGCCTGCAGGTTTATCCCTGTGCTGTTCTCCTCTGTCTTTTGGTGGACAAACTTTTTTTTACTGGCACATATCTTTTGTGGGGCATCTTAGTGCGACACCTGATTGTTCTCTCACTTTGGTTTTAGTAATATTTTTAAATGGTCATACAAAATGAAAAAAACGGCAGGTGTATTGGCTGCATTTTTAGATAAATAGTTGTGTTTACAAAATGTACATTTTATATTTGCATTTCAAGTTATAAAAATTTACTCAACATGTCTTTTTTTTTTAGATTAAAAAAATACTACTAGGATTTTAAGCTCTTTGTGTGATTTCAGATCAGTAATAGTACTGTTAATAGTAATCGTAGTACTAATGCAGTATGTCATTGAAAAAAAACAAACAACTAAATTCAGTTGAGCTGAAAAGATACCAAACAAGGCAAGGGGAAAAAATGAAATGAAACAATTTGAGGGTGAAATACAAATGTAATCTCAAAAGGAGTCAAAAAATTTCAGACCTCAGTGGGTTAATCCAAGAAATCATGAAAAATTAGGTTTAGATTTTTGTTCATGACAGTGCAGATTTCTGACATTTTGTGTAATTTAAGCTGTAACAATGTGATTGTTTTCTAACAAAAAACAGTGTGACACTTAAGTTAGACTTGCGTTTGTAAATGAACCGCCCAAGTTGTGTAGCTTTCTGGACTTTACTTATTGGGCTACATATTTATTTATTATACAGGCTATACAGTACATAACATCAAAACTCACATGTTTTATGTAACTAAAGTGTGTAATTATGTGGGCTCCAGACAATAATTAAGTGTTAGACTTTATTTATATGAAAAACATGTATACTTAGTGCATTTGAATTAGTTTAACCACATATAACCACCTGCATATGTGTTTGAAAAAAAGGCTTTGATTTTGCCACCCCATTTGATTTCTTTGCCACCCTCATGCCACCCTAAGAAAATTTATGTAAATCCACCCCTGAGAGGAGGTCGCAGCATGTGTTTTCAATTTTAAGTGGTATTGTGTAAAAGATGACAACAGTGTTAGTTGTGTTTAACTTCTGTAGCCTGTGTGAATCATTCTGGGTACGAGTGCACCACACTGGCAAATGAGTTTTGCGGTTGAGAATGTGTTTAGAGTTTTGGTAAGTGAGTGATTCAGATTTGCAAATTGTGTCCCAACAAGATGAATAGTGTAGTAAGTAGCAATTCAGCTTTTTTTTTTTTTTTTACCAGGAACATTAATGACTGTGTGTATCATAATTTAGATGCTGATTCTTTTACAAGAAAAAGAGCACAAGACTAAAGAAACATTTGGTCATGCACTTGTTTCCCTAACAAAAGAGGAATATGTATGGTTTCAACGCTTTGTGTACTGCTGCAGATAACCTGGTGAATCATCACAATTCATTTTTGCCAACACCAATAGAGGGCCTTATTCTAAGATGCTGACATTATTTCAAAATGCATGGAGGAAGTTTGGCATCCCAGGAAAACCAGCTTCTCTCTGATTAGGAAAATGTGAAAAGGAGGACCTAACAGAAAGCAAGCATCACTGACACAGACAGCAGCAAAGATGAAAGTAACAGTGAAGTTACTTTATTGACCTGACAGTAGGAAGCACATCTGGAAAACACTCACATATGAAGACTGGCCGGGGAAAAGCGGAAGCGAGGGCAGAAGAAGACACAACAGGTGATGAAGATACACCAGGGATGGGGACTACAGAGAGTAGTGAAGAGGAAGATTGTGACGATAATTGTGAACACATTGGCCTTACAGCAGAAGGTATATTGGGATCCACTAAAGACAAAGAAAATGCTGCAGAAAAAGGAAAAGCCATGGAGAAAGAAGACACAAAGGACACAGAACACTTGTCCTACTGAACTTCTTAAAAAGTATAAATGTTGGAATTCTCCTAAAATTAAAAAATATACAAACAGTCACTACAGATAATGAAGAAGACAAAAATGAAAATGGTCCCCTGGTGAACACAACAGACAAGAAGGTTCTAGTCACCTGCAGACAGAAACTACATACAAAATCAAAGCTCTGAGCACAGAGAACAGACAAACATGGATCACAGACAGAGGCTACAACCAAGGAAAAAGACCATTTCAAAGCAGAAGATACAAGAGAGGAAGGAATGAGAGCACAGAGAGAGACCATAGAAAAAGACCAAGGATTGAGCACAAAAGACTTAGCTGAAGATGTAAAAAGGCATCATAAAGGCAACAAATAAAGACAAGGCATTGGGCACAGAGGATGCAGCCAAAAATGAACCAGGACCACAGATAGAAACCCCAGCTAAAGAAAAAAACTATTTGAGAGCAGAAGATACAACAGAGGATGAAAAGAGAGCACAGACAGCGATTACAGATAAAGACGAAGCATTAAGGGCATATGGCATAGCTAATGAAGGACATGGGCAACACAGAGAGACTAGAGAACCAGACAACGCTTTGAACGCACAGGACACAGGCAAAGATGAGCATGAACAAAACAGAGACTGCAGATAAAAATAAAGACAGTTTGAGAGCAGAAGGAACGGCTTGTGGAGCCACAAGTTTGCCTCTCTTTCGTCCACTTTTGTCTCTACGCAATGTTACTCGGCCTCGCCACTCTCCTTCACTGAACACAACTCCCCCGCCTCCCCCATAGCTTCACCTGCAGGCAACGACAAGATGGACACAGCAAATCTCTGTTAACGAGTTACTGCACATCGCCCCGTGCGTGGGGCTGGACGGGGGGCTTGATGATTGTGAACCGATTTTATGTGGTACACGGCGCTCAGCAATCTGTCAAAAAATGTTTTAGTACAAGTTTGGTAAGCTACGGAGCTGCAACACTTGATTAATTGTCGAAGCATTACGGCTACAGAGGAGCCTCGCAGAGTAATACATACTGTGCGTCAACGTAATATTACCGTACTGTGTTTGGATAAGGACCATAAATGGCACCTGTTCAGCGACGTGGTTACAAAGAGGATTTCAAACTCCAGGCTGTCAGTCACATAGTAGAACTTGGAAACAGAGCAGCTGTGAAATCTGTCTGTCTTTGTTATTATGGTCACCGTATTTTAGTTTACATTTTGACTGCACGATTGTGAGCTTTTTGTTATGCACAAAAACAACATTGTTTTCTTTTATTTATGGAGCATTATTATTTAATAAATGCTCATAATTTATTTTTGAGTAAGTTTTTCATGTATATCTATGCTGTATGTTAATAAAAGTGCTTGTGTGACATCTGGGACAAAGCTTCGACTAGGAACTCTCTTTTTGTTCTTACCTTATGGCTTAAAAAAAATAATAATTGAGATATATATCGTATATCGCCATCCATCTAAAAAATATCGAGATATGAATTTTGGGTCATATCGCCCAGCCCTACTACCACACACTCCAGTCGTTGGTACTTCCTGGCTTGTGTAGCCACTAGGTACCAAAAGCTCAACACTTTGCCTAGCATCCTGGAGCACTTTTGTTGTGTTTTGTGCGCGCCTCGGAATTTTTATGTGTTTTGGAGTTTTTACGTGTTGTGGAGTTTTTACGTGTTTTGGAGATTGTACGTGCGCCGGGGTTTTTGCATGTTTCGGAATTTGTACGTGCTTTGTCTCAAGGGGCCACTGTAAATTAGTGATGGGATTTCTGGCTCTTTTTAGAGAACCGGCTCTTTCGGTTCGGCTCACTAAAAAGAGCCGGCTCTTTCGGCTCCGATCCGGCTCTTCAGGTTGTTTTGTTGCTTTAAATTAATTTTATTATTTAATTTAATATAAAATTATGCACAAAAGGAATTACAAATGTTAAAAAAAAGTGGTTTTATTTATAAATGTTTATATACAAATATATGCGGTGGCCCCTAGAGACAAAACACGTACAAACTCCAAAACACATTTCTAGCATGAACTGAACTTCCAAAACAGAGCTACCTAGATCACTTAAATTACACAATTGAAAGCATATGTGTATTGTTTGTGTATTTATACACAAGCATTCATATATAGTCAAATAATAAAAAATTAAAAAAAAATAATGTTCATTTCCCTGTTATTACCACACACCAAATCCGGTCGTTGCTACTTGCTGGCTTGTGTAGCCACTAGGTAACAAAAGTTCAACACTGCCCCTAGCATCCTGGAGCACTTCTTTTGTCTTTTGTACGTGTTTTGAGTTTTTATGTGCTTCTGAGTTTTTACGTGTTTTGGAGTTTGTACATGCTTCGAAGTTTGTGCGCGTTTTGGAGTTTGTACGTGCTTCGAAGTTTGTGCGCGTTTTGGAGTTTTTACGTGCTTCGAAGTTTGTGCGCGTTTTGGAGTTTTTACGTGTTTTGGAGTTTGTACGTGCTTTGTCTGTAGGGGCCACCGTAAATATACTTTTATTTATTCACTCCACATAAAATGTAATAAATAAATCATATAATACAAAAATCAACTATTCACATTTCAACTTTAAACTATTTAAATTTCATCTTTTTCCTTTTACAAATTTGAAGTGAAACAACACAAAACACTGCAAACCACAACACAATTAAATATAAATTATGAAAACAAAAAGAAGATGCATATTCTCTGTCACAAGGGCGTAGATTTGGCATAGACAGAAGGGACATGTCCCCACCAATATCCAGCAATTATTGAATTGTCCCCACCAATAATTTGATCTCTTCGAGTAAAGAAAAACAAAACTGATAGAAAGAAAAAAAACAAAACAATCGGTAAGCATTTCTTTCACCTAGTGGTGCAGAAAGAGTTAAATAGTGGGGATAGTTACAAAGCTTTCTTCGTTATGAATTAGCATACATGTTTTTATTGAACATTTGAAGAACTAGCAAAAAAAAAAAAAAACTCTTGTAGAGGACATAAAGTCAGCGATAGAAATGACAAGGAGCAGGTGAATCTAGTACAGGTAGAGCTGCTGCAAAAATCCACAGAGCTCAGCAGCCAGCGCAACAGATTCTGGATCCTTTGCTTTTAGTTAGCATTAGCAGCACATCCTGCGTCCGATGTGAAAGGACCTTTATGCTGCGCACTGTGACTCACAGCAGTGGTCCCGGGTCATAATGGTATTTCTAACCACTGATATACCACAACTTTGTCCTTTCAACATCTGCTGAAAGTTAGGAGACCTATCTTCTATCGGATATTTATATAGAGATCCTCCAGCTTCAAACTGTATTACCCTTCAAGGACCTGCAGTTCAAAAAAAAAAGCCCCTCCGACAGCCAAACCCATCTGTTCTCTGATTGGATAGAGAAAAATAGGGTCAAAATTCGTACTTGTAACTTGGAGAGTTTCACACGTATTTTTTACACACACACAAATTTTTACACATACAAATCCTGATTTACAAGTACAAAACTGATTTACAAGTACAAAATATTTATGACCACAATTTGAGCTCATATGCGCTGCGAGGATCTGCAAGGAGGAGAGGAGGATGGCAGCAAAAAGGAAGAACCTGGATATAAGAAAGTATTTTTTGAAAAAACCTGTAAGTCACTAAAAGTCAAATTCACTCATAAAATGTGTCCGTCATAATAACGTTACAGGCAATACCAGGCCATTCATGTGAACCGTCCCGCTTTTTCCGTGAGAATCCCGAATTTCAGTGCCCCTCCCGAAAATTTTCCGGAGCCACCATTCTCCGGAATTTCTCCCGTTTCTCCACCCAGACAACAAAATTGAAAAACCATATCCCAGATTGGCCCAGCCAATTCCAGTTTCCAACAATGGCTACTACTACTGCAGCTACTTAGTTTTAGTATTACTCTTCTTACTCTTTCTGGGTTGCAAAATAAACTTTTAACATATTTTCAGGCGAGAATGTAGCTGTGTCAACTTCAAATATCTGAGCTGACGAGAAAAGCAAACTCACGGCGCATCGTTTTAGGCTTTGGCCACACCAGTCTAAAATTGTATGTACAGTAACCATGAATAACGTGTTGCCATGTCCACCAGGAGAGACTGGACAATATAGATGTAAAACAAATATGCCAGCAGTTCATCTCAGTTAACAAGAGGGGAAGGCATGTGTATGGCTCCTTCACATAGTGGACATTGGTTGTTGTGTGGGGCTCCAGTAGTCCATGTGTGTTGCTGTAACAGTAGTTCACAGCATTCGTACACCTTTTTCAGGAAAAATTCAAGCACTTCTTAAGCACTTTCAAGGTCCATGTTCAAGTTTTTCCAGCACTGTCATAATTTACATATTTATACAAAAACGCACATACTCATAATGAGTTCACTTTTTTGTAAAAATGAGAAATAATAGAATTTGTCTTTCAGGTAGGCATTGTATTAAAGTATCGTGGAAATCATACAAAGAGTTAATGCAAAAACAATTCGAAATAGTGCAAAAATACATGGTGGAACTCTGGTAGGGGGGAAAACTGCATTTTAAGGGCCTATTAAGTAAGTAAGTAAAACTTTATTTATATAGCACCTTTCAAGACAAAATCACAAAGTGCGTACACAGAAGCTAAAACCTAAAAATAAAAATCAACTAAAATAAGTTTAAAAAGATGGGTTTTTAGTTGTTTTTTAAAAGCGACCACTGAGTCCACAGATCTCAGGCTCCACAATTCCACAATCTGGGGGGCCACAGTTCCAAAAGCTTTGTCGCCTTTTGTTTTCAGCCGCGTGTGCTGGACAGCAAACAAGCCCTGGTCACATGACCTCAGGGACCTGCTGGGAATGTATGGATGCAAAAGTTCACTTATATATGTTGGTGCTTGTCCAT
>NW_024584672.1:9538-11570 GCF_018398535.1 Haplochromis burtoni
CAGAGAGCCCAGGGATCGAACCGGCGACCTTCCGGTTACAGATGCGATTCCCAACCCCCTGAGCCGGGTCACCTACATCATTATATACCAGCTAGCGACACAGCTATGTTAGCATAACATAAACAGTGAAGCTGGAGGATGAGTGCTAACTTTTTTTTCCACTCGATGAAAGTTAACGTGAAGGTTCCTGATGGTTAGAGACAAATGCAATCGCATGGCAGGATGCTGTTGTTGAGGGTGTGGCTTTGTGTCCTTTTTCATCTATTCATGATAGAGTGATTCAGCTTTACCCACAAACACGCTTTTGTGCGTCAAAGCGAATTCTTATGCCAGGACAGCTGCCTCCTGCAAAATGGCAACTTTTTGTTCATTCAGGTACAGCACTGTACGGTCAGGAACACAGTTTTTTTTATTCCTCCAAAAATACCAGTTCACGCAGTGCGTTAAACTCTGAAACTTTGCTTGCTTGACACCACCTATCAAATAGTATCCCTTTTTCCCTTGCAAACTCAAGGAATGTTTCAGCAGTGGATTTCCTCAGGGTCCTGAAAAACTGCCTGTAAGCTTCAGGCACCAACTCATAGGCTCTGAGTATAGCGCTTTTGACATTGTCATACACAAGACTGTCCTCGATTGTGAGAGCTGCACATACTTCCTGTGCTTTACCAATTAATTTGCACTGAAGCAAAAGGGACCAAACCTCCTTGGGCCAATGTAAAGCCATAGCAATGCGCTCAAACGCATTAAAATAGGCCTCCACCTCAGTCTCCCTGAATGGTGGAACTAGGGCAATGTTTTTGCCTACATCAAATGTCGGAGGTGCAGGAGCAGGGGAAGAATTATCTGAAGGATTACTATTGTTATCTTCATCCTTCACTGAAGGTGGAGCAGAAGGCTCAAGAGACAATTTGTTAGCTTGCAACTCCAGTTGACGCAACCTAATAGATGTCTCAGCTTCTAGCTGCCGACACTTTAGCTTGAACTCAAGCTCATCCTTACGTTCCCTTTCTTTGGCCTCAAGTTCAAGACGAGCTAAACGTACCTTTAAGCGCGCACTAACACTGGGATTACTGGATTCAACAGAGAAGGGCTCAAACCGTGGAAGAGAGGCTGGTGGCTTTCCCCCACCTGGTTTGTCCCCGCCCCCTCCTCAGCACAAACCTCAGGCTGATTAGAGGTGTCGAGGAGTGATGCGGCATCCCCCGAGTCCACATCTAAAGGAAACACACCTTTCCCAACCAACCTTCTGACAACAAGAGACTTGCTCTTCTTCATGGACTTAGCCACAGGGATTTCATAATGCGCGGCAACAGCACATAAATCCTCCTTCCCACATGCATCAAGCTGGTCTAATGCAGGCCTAGCTATAAAATCACCCAGGCTAAACTGTGCCATATCCAAAATTAATCCCGGACGAGCCTCCACTTATGTTACACCCCACTTAAAAACGAAGTGTTGACTGGGGTGAGGGGTAACACAAAGTGAAAGAGAAAACATGAGCTACCGGAGAATAGTTGTCATTAAACAAGATTTATTGCCCAAAACTACTACAGTAAAAATAAACACAGGGAAGCTCTTTTCTTCAGGGTCTCCAAGGCCAAAACAACAAACAAAACACCCCCTTTAGCTAAAAATCAAACCAAGTACTCACTAACCGAAACAAAATACAATGGCTGAGCTCCCTGTCTAACCAAAACAGGAGAAAACAGTTGAAACGAAAATGGCAGAGAACCCCTATCTGCTTCCACAACGACGAACTAATTAACACAGTAATGGCACACCTTTGCTTACAATAAAAGAAAGAAAACCAAAGTTTCACAGAGTTCAAGTTCACTCACTCGTTCACTCTAAGGCCTGCTGCCCAAAACACTATAGCTCACAGCAGTTTAGGTGTGGCAGTTTAGTATGGCAGACTATATGCGGTGGATGACGAGCTGGAACACACCTCAGCTGTGGCTCATGAGGCAGACCTGCAACACAAGAAAAAGGAGAAAAAAAACTCTTCCACAGAGGGAGAGCCACTAGAGGTCAG
>NW_024584672.1:12137-13669 GCF_018398535.1 Haplochromis burtoni
GTGATAAATATTTTTGGCCATATCGCCCTGCTCTACTAGCGAGCTTGACTTTGGGACCTGAAGAATTCGGAGTTTTGGACCCAGATTACACCACGAGGCTCCTGACTACGGCAGCCATAATGCTCCAATGATCCATCAGTCGGTGCGGCTTCGTAGCTTACCAAAGTCATACTAAAACATTTTTGACAGATTTTTGAGCGCTGTGTAGCACATAAAATCGGTTCGAGGTCAGTAAACACAACCAGAATTCATACATAAGGTGCAAGGACAATTTTTGAGAAAATTAAAGGATTTTAAGTGCGCCTTATAGTGTGTAAAATATGGTATATGGTTTTCCTTTGATCTTAGCAAATATCTACGCCCCTGATTGGGACGATCGCAGTTTTTTCACTAATGTCTTTTCGCGTCTCCCCAATATGTCATCACACAATATCATCTTTGCGGGAGACCTAAACTGCTCATAATGTGCTATGGACCTCAGTTCAGACATAAGTACGCTTAGTCCAAAGTCACAAGGCATCATTCAGAGCTTTCTTGATAATTATGGGCTAGCTGATGTTTGGAGATTTCGTTATCCTGCTTCACATCAATACACTTTTTTTTTTTTCCATAAAACGTATACTCGTATAGACTATTTTTGGGGGGAATAAAAAAAAACTTCTCCCTTTAGGTACAGAATGTGATTTCAGATCATTCTCCTGTTGCTTTTTCAATGCGTATTCCTGATGCCTGCTCTGGAGATTAAACTCCATGTTGATAGCGAATGAAGAGTTCGTCAGTTACAAAAGGTCTCAATGAGATTTTTTTTTTCTCGCTATCAATCAGACCCCAGAGATGTCATCATCAGTCATTTGGGAATCTCTAGAAGCATCTGAGAAGCATCAAATAATTTCATTTTGTGCCAAACAGAATAAAAGTGCCTCTCTCAGTTAGCTGATGAAATTACATGCTGTGTATAGCCACTCTCCTGAGCCTGTATTATATACACAGCAGTTAAAATCCCAAAATGAATACAATCTCACAAAACAGGCTGAGTATCTGATTTCAAAGTTGCGCAGTTATGCTTATGAACATGGAGAAAAAACAGGCAAGTTGTTAGCTCACCAGCTATACGACAAAGAACAGCTAACCAACTATCCTTGAGATCCACAATGAACAGGGAATAAGGTCCACAGGTAACCAAGATTTAAATAGGTTTTTAAAAATACTATCAGACTTTATACAGCTCCTCCCAGGCAAACGATGACATAGCGCTAGAAAACCTTTTTGAAAGACTTGATATTCCCTCTTTGGAAGAAGATGCGATCACTAGTGTGGAGGAACCTATCTCTAATTTTGAAATTGAAACGGCCATACGGAGCATGCAGTCTGGAAAATTTACTGGCTCCGATGGGTATCTGATTTTTTTCATAAACTTTTCTGACCAACTGAATTCACTGTTAAAATCAACTTTTGATAAATCCTTCCTCTCACAATCCTTGCCTCCAACAATGAATCAAGCAGTGATCTGTTTAATTGTAAAACAGGAAAAA
>NW_024584673.1:0-13643 GCF_018398535.1 Haplochromis burtoni
GAACCGGATTAGCGCGCTCACGGTTAGCGCGATGGTTTGGTCTTGGATGTTTCATTTGATCTTGGATGTAGTGAGCGACGTACGAAGCACAGGGCCCACGGCCTCTCAATTTTGTTGTTGTGTTTAGCAATTTGTTGGTGTGATTTGCACTTCAGGGCCACCGTACTAGGGGCCTCTGTAAATACACTTTTAGTTATTCACCCCGCATAAAATGTAATAAATAAATTATATAATACAAAAAACAACTATTTACATTTCAGCTTTTAACTATTTACATTTTCAGCTTTTTTCTTTTAAACAAATTTAAAGTGAAACAACACAAAACACTGCAAACCACAACACAATTAAATATAAATTAAAATATGCAAAACAAAAAGAAGATGCACATTCTCTGTCATATGGGCCGGGGATGATTTTTTGGGAGAGTGTTTTCCTGCTTTGAATTGCAACATTGGATTCACTGCATGAATAAACTTTCTGAATCCTTTATCATCTGCAACTGAAAATAGTTGTGGATGATTACTATACTTTTCTAATGTGACGTTGTTGTCCCTGGCTCTCTTTCTCTCTCTTTCCCTCCGGCTCTGTTCCTGTGCTACTGAGAGTGTAACTACCGCCCCTCCCCCCGCTGCTCAGCACAAAGCACAAGGCTGGCGTGCGGAGTGAAGCGGAAAGAAAGTGCGAGAGAGAGGGCGAGAGAAAGAAAAAAAACCCGATGCCTCCCAATAAGGAGTCTGTTCGCGTCATTCACTTCAAAGAGCCGGCTCTAAGAGCCATTTCATTTGAGACCGACACATCGCTAGTGACGTGGGCCAAAAGTGGCCCCAGGGATGTGAGTCTGAGACCCGTTTTAGACAATAACTTGGGTGGTTGAGATAAAGGAATTGTACCACAGTTGGTGGTGTTTGTAACTTGATTAAGCCTAAATTTCTTTTTTACTATAGATTTAATTTGTTGCTATGCTAAGAATCTTTTCTTATTGATCCCATACTCTGTAACTAATCTGTCAAACGGAATATATGTTCCAAGTATTTAATTCCTTTACAACTCCAATCTGTGAAGCTAATCATGTTATTGTTCTGTAATATGTCAGGATTGCTCCACATAGGTGTATGTTTGCATGAGATTAATAAAGACTCGGTCATTTTTAGAAACTCTCACCATGCAGTCAAAGAAGAGCTGATGTTGATGCTTTTAAAGCATTCATGTGGTTTGATGTTTGAGCTGATAAATGGTAGGTCTGAAATCTCTAGATTATTGCATAGTGCCTGTTTTATATCTAGCCAAGGTTCATCTGAGAGGGTGTGTTTTAATCATCCTGAGATAAATTGAAGCCTGTTGGCTAAGAAGTAGTGTTGAAAGTTACGCAGATCTAGTCCTCCTTTATCCTTGGTAGAGTTTTTAACTTAATACACAGGGTTTGTCTTTCCAAAGGGAAGATTTTAGGCACCTACTTAGTTTCTATCTATACCGACAGACTAACATGCCCAAGGGTAAAGAATGCAGACGACAGACTGGATTGGCCAGGCAATAATCAGATGACCCCCTCTGCTCTGCTCTCTCTTTCTAGTCCCTGTCAGTATTCTTGCTGCAGTATTTTGGATCAACTGAAGGCTTTTCAAGAATTATTATGATATCCTGATAGCAACAAATGACAGTAGTCCAGCCTAGAAGTAATAAATGGTTTTAAGCATCACGCTGACACAGGAAGTACATATCGTGGTTAAAAACATCAGATCTATCAGATTTATTCTGATATGAAAGAGAGTGTAAAAACAGTTCATGTTGAAATGAATATTCATGTGTGACGGAGCAAATGTTAAATCAGAGAAAATAATAAAATCATGGTAAAATAGCATAAAACTGAAAGAAATATGAAGGAAACAATATGCATTTGGGTTTTAATAGTTGCAACGGAATTCATTATTAATTCATTAATAATTCATTAATAATTAATTGTGTTAATGTATAACATAGAAAAAGTGTTCTCTGCAAATGTTAGCCCATATGGAAAAAAATAGAAAAAACTTATAAAAGACTTGCATCAGATTTGGCTTGCTTCATATAGTAAATCATATAAGGCTTATATGATTTACTCATGAAAGTAGCCATGTTCTCATTACTTTCATATATTGTTTTAGGAAGTATCCAAAACATACAAGTTTTATTTATATAGTTTTTCAAGGGATCTTATATCTGTTTTCACTCTTGTATGCTTTTCATACAAGTTTCACACAAAACAGATACAAACTTTGTAAGATTTATATATATCTTTTCCATATGGGAAAGTTTAGACTGTCGACTTTGATTTTATGTTTTGTGGCTTTTTTGTGTTCACTTTTGCTGTGTTAGATTGTAAATTCCACTATTTTCCTGTGGTTTGAATTTCTAAGGGATGCTGCTTTTCTGTCTCTCTCCTCTCAAGATCAGAACAAAAATCAGCATTGGCTCAGAGTAGGTTAATTAGGTGATATGTTTTAGTATCCAAGTGATTTGTGTCTGTGAATATTAACATTATTTTATTTGGCTTTTGCTTTGCTTCTGTTAAATTCTTTTAGTAAAATGTCGCGTATTCAAAAAGTCGAAATTGTGGACACATGGGCGGTGTGGACAAAGGGCAGGGACTTAATCAACGCGAGCTTATGACCCGCGCTTACTGGGAATTCCTTGTTCATGGGAAATAATTGCAATCCCCAATCCCTTTTAAACCTTTTGTGAAACAGTAAAGCCTATGTAATACCTATGTATTACAATAGCAACACTCATAAGCCCTTTTGTGGATTATTCTAGCCTTAAAAATGAAGGGATCCTTGGAACTTAGTTTTCCAGGCCACTAAATTAAACCCAGTTAGTTACCAAGTGCATGGCTTTAGAATAGACCTGCTGATAATGGGTGTTGCTGAAGAGGGAGAGGACTTGGCCAGAGGGCCACCCTGGTCAAGAGTGCCTTCAGAGGACATTGCATCGACATCTGGAGGGCTGAGTGGCAGTTAGAGCTTTGCAAGTCTCCTCCCTGACTCCATCTAAGCTGTGTTTGCCTACTGGATAATACTTACAGGATCAGATATAGGACTTTTTTAACAGAGAGGCAGTTCCAGCCTTCCTGTATTGGAGGTACCTGTTTGAACATCAATAACTATTCAGTTTAGTTTGACTTTCCAAAGCTGTATTGAGTTTGTGCTTGCTTTTCCTGGGGGAAGGCTAAAGTAATCCCTCTAAAATGACTTATTGTATTGTGCTTTACAGACAATGCCATCATTTGTTTTAATAGAGAGCATCTCCTATTAACATGCCTCTGTGAAAAGGTCTATATTGCCTCTCTGGTGTGGGCTATATGAGCAAGAGCCCAGGAGGGCTTTGGAGAAATGAAAAGGGAGAGAGGGAGAGAGTCTGCCTATTAGCATTCATGAATAATTGAATTCTGCGTATCTGGCTGAAGTCCAAGTGCATAATTCACTAATTGCAATCAGAGAGGGAAAGCCAGGGAAGCAGAGAGCTCTGTCGTATTGTGTATATGAGTGTATATGTGTGTGTGGCTTGGAGATATGAAGGTAAGGGAATTGGCTTTCTGGATTTAAAAAGGAGAACTGAACCTTCCATGCATGGTAAAACCTCTTCTCACCGGACCTGCTTTGCTATTATACAAGCAAGCAAGGGGCCTGTGTGTGTGTGTGTGTGTGTGTGTGTGTGTGTGTGTGTGTGTGTGTGTGTGTGTGTGTGTGTCACTGATCCAGTGTTTATTGTAATATTAAGTAAAATACTATCAGAAGCATCATAAATCATTTTAATCATTTTTGCAGTTTTTAGGGAATATGTGGATAAGAATCATGAGCTAACTGAATAGTTTGGTTATCTTTCCATTCAGACAGTGGTGAGGTATGGTTGGAGTGATGGGTTCAATGGGGTGGAATTGCATCAGGGTTAGCAGTCTGAGAGCAAAGTGCTTTAAGATAAGATGGGGCATAGCTGTACAAGACATTGTATGTGAGTAAAAAGACTTTACATTTTATTCTGGATTTAACAGGGAGCCAATGAAGGGAAGCCAATATACTGTAGGAGTCAATACCCTTGCTGCAGCATTTTGGATTTTTCAGGGAGTAGTCCAGCCTACAAGCAATAAATTCATGAACTAGTTTTCAACATCATTCTGAGACAAGATGCTTCTAATTTTTGAAATATTGCACAAACAGCAGTCCTACATATTTGTTCCAGGCCTTTATGTCTCATTGGTGTGTGTTATCTGCACTGTTAAAAAAAATCCGTAAATTTAGGGGTCCCTTTACCGTGGATTTGCTACGGATTCGCTCCGTTTTGCGAAATACGGAAAGTTTGCTGTTGCGCAAGGCAGAATTTTCTCCCCCAGACAGAATATTCCGACACCATTACTTTCAGTGCGGTCAGTGCCTACCTAAATTTCTGCAAGTCACAAGGAAAGTTGGAAACAGGTTGGTTGTGTGGAATGAGAATGAGAATGGAGTGCCACCTTGTTCCCCCTCGTACATTAAATTGGTCTCGATAGGCAGTTGGTAGTGGTGTGTATGTGAGTGGACGTTTGCTGCTAGCTGCGTTAGCATTAGCCAGCCGCCTGCGCTTTGTAAGTACGTCAAAAACCATTTTTTCCCTCCCTCTTACATGAAATTTGGTCTCGATAGTCAGTTGGTAGCCGTGTGTGTTTCATGGTAACATTTGAATGTGTAGGTTTTGCGTTATTTTGAAGCGTGGTTTGCCCAACTAAAGTTAACGTTAGCCCATAAGTTGGATGCGCGTGTGTGTGTGTGTGTAAATTAGCCCCATGTGTGTATTGTTATAGCTCGCTGTGTTACGTTAGCATGCAACTGAACATGGTAATAATTAAAAGGGGTGATAGTTAAGTAGAATCAGATTTCATTGCAGAAAACATTGCAGCCCAAAGAGAGTGGCCCATGCAGCCCAACGCAGATTACTTATTTGAAGGTACCTGAAAAGTGAATGTGCTTCACTGTGCTGATATAAATTTATTGTTTTCATATTGATTCTGTTCTGATTCTGGCTATCCGTCAATTGGCAAATTCAATCTCTTAAAAATGTTGACTTGTAACATTTGTGGCTTTAACGCTCGGTCTTCGACTGATTACTTGAAACACTGCCGAACACACAGAAATAATAATAATGTATCTTTTTTATGTGGCCATAGGGATTGCAGAAGGAAGTTTAACACATACAGTAGCCTTGCTGTGCATATGTCACGAGCTCATGTAGACAGAAGGAGCACACAAACATGGAACCGTAATGTGTCTGTACAGTTAAGGTGCTTGTTTAATTTTTGCAGCAGTGAATATGATGATCTTAAAACTTTAAAGTGTCATTTGAGTGGTCACATAGATGAGGGTTTGACTGTAACGTGTCCCTTTGATGGATGTTCTAAGACATTCAATGTAAAGTCATCCTTTTTAACGCATATTTCCAGATACCATAAAGGGTGGGATGTTACCAAGATAGCCCCAGTTCATATATGTGAACTAACAGAACAGTCTTTCCAAGGTGAAGGATCACATGTAGAACCTGAAGAACCTGAAAGTTTTAACATTGATGCAGAACAAAGTGATAATTTCTGCAGTGATCAAGTGAAAGACAACTTCAGAGAGTCTTGCTCAGTTTTACTTGGGTTTACAGGCAAAATATTTGGTTCCAGCCTCCACAATAACAGAAATAGCAAATGAAATGAGAACTATAAGTGATATTCAACAGGAATATACTGTGGATGCACTAGCCTGTGAACTGGGGCAGTATGGTGTTCCAAAGGAGACTGTAACATCTCTTGGGAATAGTATATACGAGCAGAGCCCTATGCACAAGGCATTACATTCTTATTTTAAAAGGTGCATTAGGGCAAGTAAGAACTTCATAAATGTAACCAAGTCTCTGGCTGAACGGCACCAGTTGCTTCAGGCTTATCAGTCTTGTGGTACCTTGTTTCGTTCCCAGGTTCATGTCTCAGACTCAACACGGTTCTATCCAGAGCTCTATGACCAGAACATAAAGACAGTGGTTGGAGAATTTGATTTGAACTCAAGTAACTCAGTTGTCACAGAGAGTGTACAGGTTAAAGGCACTACATATGCAAATGGAATGCTGGTCTTACTGAGCTACGCAAAAGGACTACTGCAGTTAGGACAAATAGCAAGCATTTTTGTAAAAAATGAAACTACTGTCCTACTTTTGCTTCGAGGGAAAACTGCCAGCTGGATACCTGAGCTTGGACTCTATGAACTTGATGAAAATGCTTCTGACCTGTTCAGTTGCCATGATTTGAACAAACTTGATGATTATCATCCACTTTATTCTTATCAGAGAGGTACTCGGTGGCTCATTCCTCTTAAACACACACCAACATGGAACTTGTGAAAAACTATGTCAAGAAAGCAATGCCATCGCTCAGTAGCGATCAGATGGATACACTCATGGCTAAACTGGAGGAATTAGGAGTTCTCTCTGTAGATGACCTGAGCCTTGTGGACCCAGAGGACTGGGCAGGGATAGCTCAGTAGGTAGAGTGGTGGCCCCATGATCGGAAGGTCGGGGGTTCGACTCCACTGAACGGCTACCCTGAGGTACCCCCGAGCAAGGTACCGTCCCTACACACTGCTCCCCGGGCGCTGCACTGGTGGCTGCCCACTGCTTCACTGGGTGAATGGGTTAAATGCAGAGGAACTATTTCCCTATGAGGACTAACACGCACACTTTACACTTTATTAAAGACACTCTGCCATTCATTCAGTGCAAAAGATTCGTCAGAGCTGTCAAAGCATTGGAAGCAGGTGAGTTTTTGCCCCTCTGTTTTAATGCAAGTTTTCTGAAACTACAAAGGTTTATTCCAAAAATGCAAAAAAAAAGTTGCCATCAGCTGTACATGGCAATAATTACTCTATAATTGTTTTTCATAATTAGGTCCATTTGTATTCCTGGTTGACCCAAACTGGACATTGAGGACCAATGTATTAATTGATTTGCAACAATTGTGATGTGTTTAATTTATGGAGATGTTTGTCATGTCATCCATAGATTCACAAACTCCACCGCAGTTCACCCGGCCTGGCCTTTTCAAACCAGAGATGAATAAAAATGTCGCTGGATTGACAAACAGCTGGATGTCCAGCGCTAGTCGTAAGTTGAACTTAGTCACTAGCGTAGCTGAGGCCCTCTTCATGATTCCCATCCTTCCTGTGACCCACTCCTTTTCGTTATTCGTCCTCTCTCCCCTCCCAAGAACCGGCCTTCCTTTTACTCTTCTTCACGGAACACTATCTCTCCCTGCACACTCGCACCACGTCCCGCTCTCACCTCTCTCTCTTTCTCCTTGTCCCTCTCGTCCCACTTGTCGTCACTGCAACTCCCCCTGGCTTCTGCTCCGCGGCTGCTGGGCGAGCCCTCATCTGGGACTCTCCTCAGCTCTTACTGGAACAGTGGCGCGGCTGCCCCTCTGTTGGTCTTCCTTGGTCTCTTGTGTTCTGGGGGCCTCTGGATGTCTGGAGTTTTGATCTCCTCCATACCCGCTTCACACCCTGGAGGACGGGGCTGTGGCCCCCCCACACTCCCTAGCAGATCATTACATGGAGAAACCTTTGGAATGCAAGCATGCTGATCCACACAGGTATGCACACAGGTGTACACATGGGTATTCACAGACGCGGACTAAAGCTTTCTTGGCTGCTGCCTCAAAGCACACTGTGCGCTGTCTATCTTGCGTGCTGAACAATATCGTCTATTATTTAGTAACTATTGATATCTATGACTAGCTAGTTTATTGTGATGGTGCTTTGTTTTCTCTATTATTATGTTGCTCTTTGTTGTTTGCTGTCTCCTCTGTTTGTTTTTTGTTTGTTTTTTTTTCTCCATACAGGTGACCCAGGAGTTTTTTTTTTTTTGTTTTTTTTTTTTTTTCTCTCTTCCCCCCCTTCTCACCGTCTCTTCTCCCCTTTGGTTTTCTTTCTTTCTCCCCCTCTTTCTCTCATTCATTCCCCTGTCTGTCTGTCCCGTTTGTAGCAACTGAAAAAAATGACAAAGGATGAACTGAAGCTCTGCCATCACGTAATGTCGCATACTGCTGTTTCTGATGTCATTTAAAAAAAAAAAAAAAAAAAAAAAGAGAATGGGCTTTGGTCTTCACTCTCGGCGGTTCGGTTGCACTGTCTCCTCGCGGGGTGTCTTACAGAGTTACCCCGTACATATGGAATATGTAACGGTGTGGAGAGATAGTCTCGATATGCTAGAGAACGTACGGTTACGTTGTAACCTTGGTTCTCTTAGTGAGAGACTATCTCTCCACCGTGAGGCCACTCGGAGACGCGTTCCGATCAAACGATCACCGGTGTCACGTCTGCACAGCTGTTTTATACGTATGCTGTGGGGCGTAGCCGGGCGTGCCGGAGTGTCTTAAAGAAATATCCACACGCCACGACCAAGGGGGGTCGTACCCCACATATGGAATATGTAACGGTATGGAGAGATAGTCTCTCACTAAGAGAACCAAGGTTACAACGTAACCGTACGATTCTTCCCCTGACCGCCGTGGCACACCAAGGTAAACCTCCGCCTACCCTACTCCTGCTTTACAGGTGAAAATAGAGCACAGGACCGCTGAGTCTTTGATTTTATTTATTTTCTGCTGTGTTTTACTTGCATCTATTTGAAAGAGTGAGTGTAAACACAAAAAATATTTTATTTTATGTGCTGGAATGTGCAGAAAATAGGTTTAAATGTTAAACAAATTTCTTCCAGTCAGAGAATGTTGCATATAATTAAATTTTTGCTTGATGCATAAAGTTAAAAGATTAAAACTAATAAAACAAGTTTTAAAAAGAGACTTTTCCATTTGATTACATTTTGTATGATGGATTATGCAGAAAAAGTAGAATTGGGCTGAAAGATCTATCGCTTTATCACCTATTCAGGTTGTAAATCGTGTTTTTAAAAAGTAACTAAGTAATTAATTACTTTTGAAAATTAGTAATCAGTAAAGTAAAGTAACGTCAATAAGACTGGACTAAATGAGTAATGTCAGCTACCCTCTTGGCCATATTTCTTTGCACATACAGTGCATAGAATAACCTGCTGAAGAGTGACTGTCGTATCATGCATCCCAAGGACCATTACGTGTTCTGCAGGAAGTGAGTGAATGTTACAAAAGTAGAGATATCAGATACTCTTGAAGTAAAATGAACCTGCCAGCTGGTGCTATGTTGTGGATGTTGAGAACATCACTGAAGAAATTATCCTGCTTTCTGCCTTCTAAAAACTGTAACCATGCAAGTCGTTGGTGTGGTGCAGCACATTCCACGTCTGTGTGAAAAGCTTGTTCAAATGACATTTAAAGACCAACAGGTGTATGTCTATGATGAAGAGGAGCTGCATTGACTCACAGGGGATCTGCGCATTGATATTAAGACCCAACTGCTACACTGTTAAAAAAAATTCCGTTATAAAACGGAAAAAGTGCTGGTAATTAATTACCAGCACTTTTTCCGTTATTGTACGGGCACTTCCGTAAACCTTAAAACGGATATTTCTGTAGATTTACCCGAGTTTTTCTGTACCATTGACGGACATTTCCATCAAACCTAAAATGGAAAATTCCGTATTTTCCATAAATTTCGGCGTTATTGCACAGATATTTCCGTAGATTTACCTGACTTTTTCTTTACCATTTACGGACAGTTCCATCAAACCTAAAATGGAATATTCCGTATTATTTAAGTACTCAATCCATACCATTTACGGACACTTCAGTCATCCTAAAATGTTTAATTCTGTACCATTCTCTATACCGTTTACCATCAATAAAGCACAAATGTAGAATCACAGCAATTATTTATTTCCTTTAACAGCTGCCAGTGCTTTAAAGTGATTTCACTTTTTGTGGTGAATGATTTGCAATATTTACATTACAACCATTAAAACATTCAGAACATCACCTTCACATTCAGAGAAATTTTACATACATAAACCAGCTGTTCTCTCAAAGAAGTACAGCCATGTCCTTTAACAGGGAGATGCCAAATCTAGCAACTTTTTAGCATCCACAGGCTGACAGGCATTAATAACAAATTGATTTGTTAAAGACAATGACAAAATAAGACAATAAAACTGCCAGCATTGCTGTTGCTGTCTCACCTGTTAGTGCAAAATGAGGAGCCCCCTCCAGGAGGATGCAGAAACCTACACCTCCAACTCCACATATCACACCGACAGGCAGAGCTCTGCAACCAGTGGCTGACCTTTCTACAAAAAACAAATAGAACATTAGAAGTATTACATTATACAACTTTTCTATAAAACATCAGTGCAGCAATAACAACCATGACCTTAGAAGGATGACTGTGCAACATGCCATAAAGAGATTTTTAAAACTCTTAAAACAACTTAAAACTAAAAAAAAATTAAAACTTACACCTCCAACTCCACAATGACAGGAAAAGCTTAACTGGAATGACAAATATCGCCCACCTTCCCTCCCCCTTAACATGGGGGATTTGAAACTGCAGCATGTGTGTTGTGGGCATCTAGTTAAAACATCTGAACTCACCTAATACTGTAAAAATCTGTATTTCTACTCCCAAGCCCCATGTTTTTGGATTTGCCTTTGTGTGTGTGTGTGTGTGTGTGTGTTGTGGGTTGTTGTGTACATTCAGTCCAAAAAGGTATTTTCTGAGCTCTGAGAACAGCTCAAATGGCCCATTCAGATTCCTTCTGCTTGCATTCAAATTCCTTCAGCTGAGAAACCAGCTTGCACACCTGTGGAGGAATGAAGTGCCGTTTCTTCCCCTTCTTCTCTGCCTTGGAGCCTCGCTCAGGATTGACCCCAAAGAAAACTCTGAGGAAAAAAAAACAAAACAATAGTGATATGCAGACAAAGTTTGCACGTGTAGTGTGGCTTGACAGGAGTGGAGCAGTTCAATAAAATCCTACATTTGTTTTCTTCAATATGCCCCTATGTGTGAACCTCTCTATCATTCTAGTTGACCATCTGTCTAGAACCCAATGTTGTTGTGGTGCTGGTGCCAGTGGCTAAGCTTATCTCTTCCTTTGTCTTTTCAAGACACATGCATTCACACTGCGCATATACAGAAATGTTTGCAAGGGCGAGAAGTCTGCTTATCACCAACACATGACGCATCTCTAAGTAGCAGATTTATAACACAGAAAAGAAGGATAAAAACACATTGACTTGTCTATCAATGTCACCATTTAAACGACTTCGTTATCAAAAGGAGAGAAAGAATTCGCACTAAATATAGTATTAACATTGGCAAATCCCTAGATTTTATATTTTACTCGGGGGGGGGTCTGAAAACATATTTGGTGCTGCACCATTAGTTGTTCTATGAAAAGGTTACACATGACATACTCTAGTGCAAGAAAGATACCAACATTTGTCACAACATTCGAGATATTTGCTCCATTCCCAACAGAATCATGTATTTTGATTGTCTAGACACTATTAGCGCATTTCTGCCTAAAGGATTTCCCAAGTTAACGGGTACAAAACTCAACATCATTGGGATCATACATAACTATCAAAGCTCCGATGGCGACATGATTGTACAGCAAGGTAGTGAGTACAAAAGAGTCAGGTGAGAACGGCGTCACTTACAAGTTCAAGAGTCTATGTGAATTCGAGAGTAGCCTTCTGGATTGGACGTCACATAAACAGGGAGACTAGCAGGCACTGAGTGCATGCATAACCATAACTTGAGCTGGACTACACAGATAAACCATGACTTACAAAAAAAATCTATGCAAGCAACTTCTAATAAAGAAACCACTTATAACACAGTAAACGCTGGAACAAAATTACTACAACCTCGAAGGGCTGGGCACGGAGTATTGACTGAATCTGTTTGTCCTATAGATAGTTTCATCACAACTCTGCAATTGACATCGCTAGTCTTATGACAGAGGTAGCCATTATGCACAAACATTAATGTAAATAGTTTATAGATAGAGAGTTTATAGAGAATATCAGCAGCACAATTAGGGGAATCTATACTTCCTACTGTGGTTGGTTACTTGGTTCACCACTGGATGCAAATAATTATCTTGCACACAGTTTAAAATCTACAACATCTACCTCTTTTTTGTGGAAGAGTTTATAAGAGTCTTCCTTGAAGTATTTTGAAATGCCACAGATGAGCTGTATTGGACCTTCGCCCGTCTTCATCCCTTTGGAGTCAAGGAAGTCATTGATCCCCTTTTCTTTTTTGGAAAGTTCCTGTTCAAGGTTCAAGGTGTTAATTTTGTACAAGTACATAAGACTAACACTCATTTTCGTTTGGAGCTATGGAGAGAATTTTGAAAAAAATAAAAATAAAAATGAATTATTTCATTTTCATTTGCAACCTGTTCTGTTTTGATCTCAAATGTCCTGCTTTTTTGGTTGTCACTTCCTGATTTTTGGTCTCAAATCTATTCCATTTGATTGTTCATCCAAGTTATTCTATTTGATTGGTTGCCAGTTTATCTTTTTTGGTCTCAACTCTCTTTTTGGTTGCAAATCTTTTTTTGATTGATTAATAAAGACAAAATTCTCTCCATATGGAGCAGCACAGCACAATCATAATAATAACAATAACAACACACCTGTGCCAGCTTGTTTTGTACAGAGAAGCCAAGGAGTTTAGATGCATGATCAAACAGGTGAGGAACTTCAAACAGGAACGGCCACTCGTCCTTTACAACGGCAATAGTGGTATCATCATCGTTGAGGATTTCACGCTGAATGGGATATGTTTCAGTCATCAATTTTCGAACAGATGACTCCTAAAGATATGAGGCAGTTAGACAAACAGTCGAACAGTTAGTCAAACTAACCAATTAAAATAATAAAACAGGGTATCAATTTCAATTGACTATGGGCATAGTGATCTACAGACGATCTACAATTTCACAATGTGTCCTAAATTGTACTTGGACCCAGACCTTATCGCATTACTCCTGCTATATACTATTGCTGTGTGAATGGTTGTATGTCTAGATGGTGGACTGTAGGAACCGAATTGCCCTTCGAGGATTAATAAAGCTTTCTGTATCTGTAATGGATGATTGCAGACCCACCTGAAGATCCTGGGTTTGAAAGGCACGTTTCAACTCATCTCGTTTAGACAGCAGGTCTTCTCTACACACGGCCCCCTCAATGATTGGATCCCACGCCACACATCCATACAGATCTGAATTCCTGGGCCTTTTCTTTGTTGAATTTTCACCCCCTGCTTGCCTCTTCAGTGAGCTTTGTGGCCTCTTCATATTTTCAATTCTGTGTTCCAGCTGACGAAAGAGAGTTTCAGAACCATCTTTTGCAAAAGGTTTGTTTCCAAACGGCTCTGTCAGCTTGAAGGAGGCAGGATATTGTCCTACAATCATACTGGCGAGTTCCCTCAGCTTTTGTCTACCAGGTCTTCCTGGGTGTTTATGGAGGTAATCTTCAGCGACGATCCGAACCATCTCTCGTCTGTCTTTCCCCATTATGTACTTTTTTTCACGCAACTCATCCATGACTTTTGAGGGAAATTTGTGCCATGGTACAGAATATGTGTCTTGGGATGGGGAGTCGGCTGTCTCAGGTGGTGTTGAGGGCAGCTGAAACCTCTGTGGTTCAGGTGTTGATGAGG
>NW_024584674.1:0-5000 GCF_018398535.1 Haplochromis burtoni
AAGAGAGATACAATAGATACTCTTTAGTAGTCATATGGTCAGCAGCCGCCTGAAGGCTCTTTCTATTGTATGTTAAAGATGCCACAATAATACAGAGACAATTACACGACCACTTGGTGACAGTAGAAAGGAAAACCTCCTTTTTAACTCCTTTACCTCACAGTATCAAGCTTCCAGGGGGGATTGTTGTGATTTGGTGCTATATAAATAAAACTGAAAAAAATAAAATAATGCTACTGTTAGTTTGTATCTTAAAGTGGGGAATGCAGCATTTTAACACTAACTAACATTAAAGAAGTGATTAATATATGGCTACAACATCATAGAACAGGAACTCAGAAACAGCGACATCTCTGAATGTTTGCCTCTGCCACCACCTCTGCAGACGACTATCTTATATCCCCTTTTTAATCTCGACAAAAGCCAAAAATCTGAAAAGCCATTAGGGATCAAATCTGCAGCTTTCAGAATGGCCTCTCAGCTAATGTTGATTTATGTTCTCTCTAGCCCATCTAACCACCTTACTGCCTATATTCTAGATTTTTCTTTTATTATAGCCGATGACTATTGTTATCAGAGCTACGAGAACTGAATGTGAGGCCTCATGTTTAGTCACCCTGAGAGGCAGTGACATTCTTCCATTAAATAGCATGCACTTAAACTTTGTGTAAGTCAGTCTGAACTCAGCTGGCACATTTATATGACGGCAGAGTTTGGATAATCTTTTCCGAGTGCAAACACAATAATAAAATGTTCATTATTCATTCTTCTTAAGTATAAAACAGTTTAATCAAATGGTTATTGGCACTCACAATTTCATAAAGTGTATTCTAATCAATATGTTTTTGTTCTACATACAGCGATCAGACTGGAATTTTGGATAGCTAGGTGAATGTGAAGGAAGTCAATGACACTGGATGATAACACTAAATGTCAGATGTAATAAGTCTCAGTGTGACTGTGCAGTACGTGGGTTGTCTTTTTTAGACCTGTCTCCAGGCAACAGACTATTATTTTAGTCTGTAGATAGACACTTCAGTCTGATTTTGCTGCCAAATATGCCAAACAGCATACACTAACATTGTTTAAGCATGTACTGTTACTAACGTAGTTATCACGGCACATCTCGTTCCTTTTGGTGGAAACATCTCCGTTGTTCACATGTGGCGTAGACGGTGTGGTTACTTAACATAAGATGGCTGAATCCCAGGAGCATTCCCTGCACACAGTTATTCGATTTGCTCCTACAGTTGCAGCCTAAGTGCTATACAGAGGCATATGGCCAGGCTTGTGCAAGCCTAATTACAGGCATTATCTCATTGACTATTGTAAGGGACTGTTGTGCCATCTTCCATTTATTTAATTTGGCTTTTCACTTATTGGAAAGGCCCAGTTTTGGATGAAAACTCCACATATGGGTTGAGAGAATATGGCCATTGTGAGGTGTTTTAGTGTATTAAAAATATATTCCACATTTTGTTCTGATGTGGAGCAATTTGTTTAACAATTAGCTATACTAATTAAATTTTTGTATGGCTAATCAAACGAATATGCTAAAACATTCTTTACATTGCCAGTCTACTGTCTGGACCCATTTAACTTGATGGCTTAAAAGAGCCTCCTACTCCTGGCTTCCACTCCACTTGATCACCTAATTTGCATTTTATATTGGTAAATCAAATTAAGCACCCGTGGCTTTTAACATGATTGACTGTGGCCAGGGCTGCTCAGATGGGACTTATTCTGCACAGAAAATTAGACCAATTTAATGTGCAGAGCAGAGAGCCTGGCTCCCCTCACATTCAGCAAATCGCATTCACTCTGCTAATTAAAATGATTTTTCCCCCTTTTTGTCTGTGTTTGCCAAAGGGCTTTGATAGATTTGACCACCTGCTGTTTTACTGTACATCTCATTTTCCTGCTTTTCCCCCATGTTGGGGCAAAAAAGCAGGTAAAACCCTGTGTGCAGGCCTTTTTAACAAAGCAATTGTACTATTCCCAGGCTACTGTGCAGGATTACTGTTGTACTGGACTGTGAGATAAAGCGATAGATAATCAATAACCCTCTGTTTTGTGTGTGTGGAGCTTGACAATGCTTTTTTATAAATGCTAATGATACAGTTGCAGTAGCAGCCTAGTATAATGACCTACAGCATTACACTGGGGGCTTCCCATGATGCACTCAGCATTTTTTCTTTTCTCGTGTGGTTATATACCACTACAGTCTTTAATCCTTATTAAACTGACTCTTACTTTATAGGTTTTTTTTCTGAAGACCAGCAAGGATACCAAATGGATTTACTTTGCCAAATGGATCATCACGGCATTGCCATATTGGTCCATTTGATCGACCTTTGTTGTTATTAATTTATTTTATTTTATTTTCAGTTGTTACAGATGGGACAGACATGACTGAGGGATAGGAAAGGGAGAAAGAAAGATGAAGGGGCATCCGTGCCACCCTCCTGGGAAGAGCTGAGGAGAGCCCCAGACAAGGGTCACCCAGTAGCCATAGAGCAGAAGCCAGAGGAGGCTGCACTGGCGTGCCCGCCGGCTCTGCCGGCAGCCAGTTGTGCCAGACTGAACCGAGCCGCAGGCCCAGAGCGGCCAGCCCCGGACACCAAGAACCACCAACGCACCGACCCCTGTGGGCATCAGTCACCAGCAGGGAGTGTGGTGAGGGGAGATAGGCCTCCACACTTTGGAGGGCCTGGGAGTTCCCAGAGAGGTGGAGTCTAAGACCCGACCTGACATGTAGACACAGACAAACAGGCACACACAGATACAAATATGCATTCCCACCCTCATGCACACATATACAAATACTCAGCACACAGTACACACAATCACACTCCCCAAACATACTCTATACCACGGGTCTAGGTACCCTCGCCCCCAGAGGGGGAAACGGCACCTAGACCCAGGAGATGTTACCCTTTCCCCCGGGGTAGAGGCAAGTAGACCGCCCCAGGCTCCGCAGCAGCAGGGAGGCCCGCATCCCAGATCCCAATCGGACGGCCAACACCTCCTCCCAGCCCCGATGGCCAGCAGAGAACGGGGGGGGGGGGGGGGGGGGGGGGGGGGGGGGGGGGGGGGGGGGGGGGTGGGGGGGGGGGGGGGGGGGGGGGCGCATCCCTGTGTAGTGTTGCTGTGTGTTGTTCTAAAGTGCATTTAAAACACGGGAGGGCAGGGTGCTTACTTTATAGTTTGCCTTTTGTCCTGTGTTGCTCACTGCTCTCTTCTCTTTCCCCTCCAGTGGTTGTGGTGGACAGCTGCCACCACACGGCTCCAAGTCAAAGCGTAGTGCATTTATTTACAGTGAATGTTAACAGTTTCAAAATGATCAGAACAATTGTGGTGGCCCCAGACTCCACTATGGCTCTCCATATTTTCCAGACTCTCTCTCAAATCCAGACTGTTCACAGGGGATCCTCCAGGGAAACCTTGGAACAGGGAAAAGACAGGTAAGAGGAACCATAAACTCAAGGAATTAATGCAAGGCAAAGATATAGAAACTACTGAAGCATTGTGTGGAGGCACAGTTACACACACACACACACACACACACAGCTACACACACACACACACATACACACACAGGGCAACACACACACACACACACACATATGGAGGAGAGAGAGCAACAAGAGGACAGAAAGACTGAAAACAGCAAGTGCGGACAGAGGAACAGTGATATTACCCTCCCCTTAACAATAGCCTCCTGACGACCAACCGACCCGATCAGGGTGTGTGAGGTGAAAGACAAGACCATTCCTCCCACATAACCAAATATTGGAAGCCCCTCCCACACTGTCTGGAGTTCATAAACCATGTGCTCAAGAACGCCGTTTGCTCCACAAACAGTGACAGAGGCGAAGGTTGGGTCATACTAGCTGTGAGCTCCATGTAGATTAGTTGGATGAGGTCACGCAGCGAGGAGCTGATTGGCATGCTCGGTCTGACCATTTGTCTGTGAATGGAAGTCAGATGATAGATTAACCTGTGCTGAACATAATTCTTTCCAGATGCATGAAGTGAACATTGGAGACAATGTCAAAAGGGATGTCATGTATTCTGAATACATCCTTGGTGAGTAACTGGGTGAGAGGCGAGGTACACCCTGGACAGTCTATCACAGGGCTAACACGTAGAGACACACCCATTAGACACACCTATGGGCAATATATACTCACCAATTACCCTATCCACTAACTGCATGTCTTTGGACTGTGGGAGGAAGACAGAGTACCCTAACCCATGCAAACACAGAAAGAACATGTCAGCTCCACACAGTAAGGCCCAGCCAGGTGGTGGAGTCGAACTCGGCAGCACTGTACTTTGACTTGGAGCCCTTGTTGCTGTGAGGTGACGGTAATAACACCATGTTACTATAACTTTGATCCTACAATAATACAACAGAGAAAACCCAACAATCATATGACCCCCTATGAGCAAGCACTTTGGCGACAGTGGGAAGGAAAAACTCCCTTTTAACAGGAAGAAACCTCCAGCAGAACCAGGCTCAGGGAGGGGCGGGGCCATCTGCTGTGATTGGTTGGGGTGAGAGAAGGAAGACAGGATAAAGACATGCTGTGGAAGAGAGACAGAGGTTAATAACAGATATGATTCAGTGCAGAGAGGTCTGTTAATACATAGTGAGTGAGAAAGGTGACTGAAGAAGAAACACCCAATGCATCATGGGAATCCCCCGGCAGCCTACGTCTATTGCAGCATAACTAAGGGAGGATTCAGGGTCACCTGGTCCAGCCCTAACTATATGCTTTAGCAAAAAGGAAAGTTTGAAGCCTAATCTTGAAAGTAGAGATAGTGTCTGTCTCCTGAATCCAAACTGGAAGCTGGTTCCACAGAAGAGGGGCCTGAAAACTGAAGGCTCTGCCTCCCATTCTACTTTTAAATACTCTAGGAACAACAAGTAGGCCTGCAGAGCGAGAGCGAAGTGCTCTAATAGGGTGATATGGTACTACAAGGTCATTAAGATA
>NW_024584674.1:10000-13625 GCF_018398535.1 Haplochromis burtoni
AATGAAATTCAATGTTTTCCAAATTTAATGGTGTCTTAAAAAGTGGTTAGACAAAAGAGGACTTGCTGTTTAATGTTCAGTTTCTTTGCTATATGTTGGGACAAGATCCAGAGTGTGATTAAGATGATGAATGTGATCATTTACATTCTGAGTTTAGCCAGCTGCCTCTAAAAACCGGCTAAGAGTCTGACTCTAATATAAATTCAAACTATCTGGGTCTTTGGATGATTAATAAGCTGGAGTAAAAGATTGCTGCTTCTCTGTTTGTTCTTCAAGGTTTCTGATTGTTAGGATGACTTGACTTGTTTAAACCATCCTGCTGTATGTAACCATGCAAAATTAGGCAAAATTAATCCAAATGTTAGTATGTTAATTATTAAATCATTACCTAACAGGGATTTAGAAGAGCAATATCTCATGTTTAATAGTCCAGATTCAGTTGTTTATCCATTGGTGCATTCGAGGGTGGTATATTAGAAGATGACCAGCTGGACTTTCTGAGCTACAGCCACAGGGCAATGGTGGCACAAGAGACAAAAGGTGGAGCTGTGGGTGGCAGAGTTGAAGCTGTTAAGGTTGAGGTTAGTAGTGACCAGCATGAACAGGAGGACAAGTGAGTACGTTAGAGGGACGGCTCAGGGTGAGCTGGTTCGGCTCAGCCACGAGGCAGGACAGACTGCTGGATAGGAGGAGATGGAGGCAGGTGATCTGCTGTCGACAGAAAACAGACATTCTGATGAAATAAAAATAATTATTCACGAGTACCTTAGAAAAATCTGTATGTGTTAGGGTTTAAACATTTTGAAGACAGATAAAAGTTATTTGATGGGGGTAGGGGCAGAGAAGAGGAGAAGAGAAGAAATGCTATTCTTTAGAGAGTATTCCCACTGGGAATAATAGGTGCTGCACAGTGCCAGCACCAGACACTTCCCCGGAACGCGACAGTCAGCTTAATTGCAGCTTTTAGGATCATTACTGCTCCCATGTGAATGTCAAAATGGACAAGGCTAGTGGGCCTTTGACAAACAGGCAACCACCACCCACCGCTCTGCAGTCACAAGGGGCAGGCCCACAACTGAAGGAAAAATACAGGCCTTGTTTGTTGTCTTCTCTCCTTTAAAGCAAAGGGAAAAATACTACAGAATATATTCTGGAAAATAAAGTGCTGCCATGTTTCAAAAAGTCAGCATAGTGGTAATAATCTATCTCTCGTTTTGGAAAAGATACATCTAGAACAAAATAACGCATTTTTTAAAAATGTGTGTTCAAACAGAGCGTATGTCTATATGTAGACAGGCAGGTTTATATCTATGACTCTATGACTCTCTCATAAAAAGAACTTGTACATTACTGAAAGTTCAAGTAAATTCTTTTTATGAGTGTGTGTGTGTGTGTGTATACGAAAGCATGCTTTTTCTTTCTCTTTAAGACTTCTGACCTTTGCAGCCTCCAGTTGTCATGGCTGCGAATGGCTCATTACACATCCGCTAGTTGAGGAGGCTATTCATCATTCAAGAGCAGAAGCTTGTACCAAACTCAAGAGCTGCAGGGAAGTGCCTCTCAAAGAGCCTTGGCCTCGTCCCTACAATCATCCAATGAGGTCTTCCATTGAGGATGATTCCTCATAGTGTGGAATATAATGTAAAGTACTCCTTGTGAAAAAGCCCTGTCAAAAGTCTTTGCTTGTTATAATTCTGTCATTGATGCCTTACTAATGTTCTTCAGACGATGTTTGTCTTGGCAGTCGCTTTCTGTCTCTAAATTCAAATCCATCTTTCTATTGGGAAATAATATTGTAAAGTAAAACTTATAAGTTTGATTTTTTTTAAAAACACTCCACTTCCTCGTCCCTGAGAGATGATGTCTATTTCCTGATAACAAATGGAGAGGAGCTTTATAGCTGATCTTGAGGCACCACATGTAAGCTGGTAGCAAAGAGCACTGTTTGGAAGAATACAGTCCCTGTAACGGATCAGCTGAACAGATTTTTACAACAGTCCACCCTGGAAATAAAACTGCACAGAGGAGATTTTAGCATCACTCTAAGACGCAATCTTTTATGGTAAAATTCTGCAGCTTTAAAAAGGTAGAGATTAGTTTTATGTATGAGCTTAACCTTCATTAAAGACCACTGGATCCTGGATAACGCCATCCAGGTTCAGTATTTTGTTATTTAATATATAGTTAGTCAAGTCAGATCACCCCGGCCTTTGGGTCTTTAAGACATGTTTGTAGACCACTTGTATTCATCTGGGTTCACAGGCACCGGCTCTGGCCCTGTGGTGGTGGGACAGGCTCCACCCCCCTGTGATCCTGAATTGGGTAAGTGGAAGAGATGGATGCATGGATGGAAGTATCAAATGTATCAAGTGTTTCTAATGTATGTTGTTGGAGGAAAACTCCTCATTTGTTTCAAATTGGACAAATCCAGCATTTTATTCTAGTCTCTGTAGTAAACGACTGCTATCACATGCAGGATAGGCAGCCATGACGAGGTCAGTAGTTACGCCCAATAACATCATTGTTGAGTATTTTTGGTTCGCTATTATAAATAAATATCATACATTTTTACACAAAGGAGCTTTGAATGGATACTAATTCAGCTTCTGTTCCATATATCAAACCACGGGTGTGGATACGTTTGAAATTATAATCCTGATGGGACTGGATATTTTTGGGATGATTATTAAAGCAGAATTACATGTAGAGAACTGAATCACTAATAAACTATTAAATCTTTAACAATAAGTACTGAAAACAAGTCGCATCTCATTTATCTTTAGACTTCCACTGCAGTCCATGAACATACTTTTGCTTTCTCGCGTGTTGAGGCAACGATAAAATTACTCTTATTTTTGAGAATTAAGATTTTTTTTCGAAATAGAAAATTAGAAACTACATTTTCCTGTGTGTGTTATTGCCTGGAGCTGTCCTTATTTCTGTTATGTGGATTTTGCTTACATGTTTAGTTTTATTGATTCTAAGCAAAGTACTGTGTGTATCTATATGTGTTGTGCATAAATAGAGCATGAAGCATAATTCCATGCTTACCATGTGAACAATGGCTTAGCTGTGGGAGAATCCCTCCTGACTGTCCCTGTCAGTTGGTGCTGATGGGGCAGAATCAATTTCTGGTGTGATATGCATACCAGGCAAGAGCATTTTGAATGATTTTCCAGTCAAGCTTGTTTTGGTTTTCAGTGTTGTTGTGCCAATTTCAGTGGTGACCCTGAGCACAAAAATCCAGCCTATCAAAACAAGGAAGGTCAAAACTCTCAGGTGTTGTGCTTGTCTGAGTGCTGCAAAGCCAAGTGTGTTTTCATTTTCACCCAGAGAGAGGCTGTGATAGTAACAGAGGATAAAGGGTTAGCAGACAGCACATCACTTCAAGTGCTTTAACGCCATACCTGATTTGTTTTGTAGCACTGCCACTCTGCCTTGTTTGTGCAGCATGCTAACGCGCCGTTAGCTGAAGCAGCTGGAAGTCAGATTTAGTTTCCATCAGAGCAAAAACTTCCATTTAACAGCAAACTTTACTCCAGCAGCTCCAATGCAGGTCAGACAGCAGACAGCCTGTTGCTGCCAAATACAGAGAGCTGCAGTGTGAGTGTGTGTGTGTGTGTGT
>NW_024584675.1:0-4978 GCF_018398535.1 Haplochromis burtoni
CTGCGGGAGGATGGGCCCATGTCTCCTCTTCGGGCTGTGCCCGGCCGGGCCCCATGGACTAAACCCTTTTTTAAAAATGTTTAATAAATGTTTTTTCAGGTTGATCTTGGAGGGCAGTTCAGGCGAGTCACGTCTACACGTACCTGCTTGTCCAGTCTGAATCATCTTACTTCATCCCAGGTATGTGTAGCACATATATCTGGTTAAAGCAGTGAACATATGTACATACACTTTGTACCAACAAAAGCAATATCCAGTGTTACCTCCTTTCACACAGGTACATGACTGCTTGTCATTGGGTGTCAAGGTAGGCCTGGGGAATGTTAATCTGGGTCCTTCTTTTAACTTATGCGCCTCAGTCCTAAACAACCAAGGTGTCTCTGTTATGTACGCCTCTGGTCTTCACGGTCATTATTCAGAAGTGGTAGGAGGCAGAGGCTGGACTGGGGAGTTTTCACTCACCAGAAATGACTCACTGGGCTACCAGAATTGGCTAAAAACCCTCATAGATCAACCTGATGTGGTTTGCTACTCTCTAAGACCACTGTATGAACTGGTGCAAACGTCAGCACGGAATAAAGGACTAAAGGCTGCAATAGAGCAGTACTTAAAAGACAACAGCATCAGTCGATCAAACACACAGTCGTACTGTAGCAGCAGTGGTCCCAACCTGGATTCCAACTGTTGTCCTAAAGAGATTCAGAAAGGAACACTAAGGATAACAATGATCCAAGCCTCTGGTCTGAAAGGAGATTTTTGGGACAAGACTGACGGGTGAGTAGTGAACAAGATAAGCTTCAAAGGAAAGCCACTGTAAACATAACAGATGAATCATAGACATTAACACAATGAGGGATATTATACCCCTTATGTCAAACAGAGTGATTTGTGGCCCCAATAAATGATTTGTGACCCTAGGAAGTAATAAAGGAAGTAATAAAACATATGGTACCCATAAAATTATTATATTCATGAAAATTATGATATTCATAAATTTGTGATATTCATCAAAATATGCTAGTTCATAGCTCATTATTTTTCCCCAAAAATAAATGATTTGATTATTAAAAAAAAGTTTTTTATATCAAATAGCATCCTTTATTTTTAAGCATAAAAAGTTTTTACTTTTTATGCTCTTTGAGCGAGGGTTTATGTGGGTTAAAACGGCATGTAAAACCTTATTCACACTTGCCACCTGCTCCCCCTCCTCGCTTTCTTCCTGCTGGTAGTCGCGCTCATCATGTGATCTCTCACTCTGTCCCTCTTCACGCACAGCGGGGAGCCTTAGTGTTATTTGCTTGCTTTCATCTACTTTTTGTCTCTCTAGTATGAGATACTTTTGTAAAAGCATGTTATACTTTTTTTATTTTCTCATCGGGGTTTAGACCCTGAGTCTCCAATACACGTCTCATTTGACTGTCCAGTTCATCCTCGGCTTTGTATCTGATGCTTGGTCGAGAAGCATTTGCATGCGTTTCATGTAAGCATTTGATCTGCTCAGGCGAGATCAGATACATTTTCTGCATTTTTATTTGCGAATGGCGCCTATAGCTAAATCAGCTACGATGGGTAAGACTGTTGTGAGTAGTGGTAAGAGGTAGCCGCCTTTTTGAGTCATTACCTTCTTTTTCTTCCTGACACGTCACATCTGTTGGCCATTTGTCTGATTTTCTCTTATGTCATTTCAACTTCTTATGTTGGCATTGTGTGATTGGAATATTTCCACACAGCTGTTCTGACGGTAGTATCCCGGATCTCAGTCTGAGTTGCTCTGGAGAGGTGGGGGTTAAACCTATCAATAAATATCCGTGTGGTTCTCTCGTGGCTTCTTCAAAACTCTCCAAGATGAAATGCAGACGTCCTGGACATATTTGTCTAGCTAGTGTATTAACTTGTAATTTATCGTGAGGTTTTTAAATAACACTGTTCAGACTGATCGTCCTGCTGTGTTTACCTTGTAGAAACACATTTTGGCTCAACATCATCACACTCATATTTTTATGGTGTCTGTACTGTGTGAAAATCCGGACCACTTTTGGATGATTTGCTGCTTGAAAAATAACATCATCCAGTACAATGAGATGACTCTGGTGTGAGGGAAACAAGCTCTCATCCTCAAAAGAATCAGGGAGACCTTCAATGAATTTAATGCTTTTATTTTTCTCTTGAAGCTCAGAATACAGAGGCTGAAAGGATGTATAAACCCACACAACATTGTCAACAAACTTGTTCGAAACGTACACAGTTTTCCAATACAGATTTCACGAAAAAGGTCTTTCCCCTCTTGGTTGTTCATTTCAGCACAAGTGCGACAGAGAGTAAAGAGAAGCTTGCCTGACTTTGTTTTATAGGGTAAAACGGGAAAATAGAGTCCTCTGGGTGGGTATACAACCGCTTTGATAAACCCAAAGTAGTTTTTAGGGTGCTGAAAATTTCGAAAAATTACTTGAGGATGGCCTAAGGGGTAACGACAGGTGCTATTTACAAACGGATACAACGAGGTGACATCCACATAACTAATTTTCTCACCAGGCGCTACACTGCAACGCAACTGTGCTGGGCTTGTACGGCCTCCGAAGAGGGCATGGCGAGGATTCAAAGGCTCTGGTGGATCATAACGTCTGAGGAAGTTGATTACACTCTCATCAGTACGTTTTAACTTGGTCCACTCATGCTGCCAGATTATAACAGGACACACATTATGTTCAGCTCTCAATCTAGCCAGCCTGTCTTGAGCGGCCATGTTACTGTCTGAAAAAGAGGCCCCTAACAGAGGGTTAACATCGGCCTGATTTGAAAAACACGTAACACACCCATGGAAGTAGCAACCCAAAAATTCCCACAGGTATGTTTTACCGTTAATCTGACCATACCCATCCACATAATAACTAGTGAGCTGTTTTTCCCCTTGATTGAGTGCATGTCTGATAAAAACACCTTGTGTGTAAGAGAGATATTCGAGCCATTGAATTGAGGATGAGGAAAATGATTTGACCTGATTATGGTAATATAGAGGGCACGGTATTGCTAAAGAATTCATTGGCATGAAGTTTGTTAAATAGGTTTTAGGCACGCGCTAGCAAGGGTGTTGCGGCTGAAAGGATCTACTCCTGTCTCTTCAATAAATCCGTTTCTGAACAATGTGCAACCCCGAGCTAGAATTTCAACATCGTTTTCACAGTATAAAAGGGCCTCTTTCATGAAATTGAAGGTGCCGGAGCTGACTGAATCATACCATTTGTAAAATTCTTTCCTGCCCTGTGTTGTCATACGCTCGAGACTATAGGCGGAGGGGGAGGATAAGTGATGTTTGTTTCGAACTGAAACAATGGGGGGAAAGCCTTTAATGCTGTCTGAAAACCCCATTCCTTTTGGGATACCTGACAACGGCATCGGAAGGAAACAGCACGAGTCCATATAGCGCTGGTTTAAGTCTGTGTCTGTAAAGCTGATCAATTTCGAGCCTTGACTGATTAACTTTGGTTTTAAGCTTTGCTTAACCATAGCCCTGAGAATAATGTAAGCATCAAAACTCTTGGCATTATGAGCGATAAAGATAGATAGATAAAGATTTCTGCCAAGGCTGCTAAAGCCTGATTAAGCGCTATAAACGGATCGGATGAGGAAATGTTTTGTGTCAGACTCAGTTGAGAATAAGCCGCGTTTGACTCTGTTTGGATCTCACCATGCTCAACACTCAAACATTGAGAGCTATTTTGCGAGACACTTTCACTAGGCGCTAATCGGGCTAGAGCTAAATTAAGCATTTCTAAAGGGTCATTATTATTATTATTGATCACATCAGGTTGCTCACCGCTTTGTGGAGGTGTATTCTGTGAATGAACAGTATTTTGATTTAACCTAGCTAACGCTAGAAGCAAGAAATGGGTCTGTAATATCATGTTCCTGGTTATCCATTTTTATTGAGTGACAAGAATATCTAAAAGCACAGTTGTTGAAAAAGTAAAGAAAAAAAAACAGCTTTTTATATGATGAGCGAATTAATTCAGCAATGAGACATACTGCTCGAAGAGCGATAGAAGCGAGCTGGTGTCGTCTGCGCTTTGTCCTTGTGCTCCTTATCCTTCTGGTCCTGCTGCTTGTTCTGTTGCTCCTGAGATGTTTAAGTAGACCTAACAATTTGAGGATAACCCCCCCCCCCCCAAAAAAAACCAAACAAACAGTGAGTTATGTTAAATACAAAAGGATAGTTTTTATAAAATTAGAAAAAAAGTGAGAACATAGAGAGACTGACCGTGTTTAGCTCGCAAAAGCAGGCGCCGTGAATTTCGTCTGCCTGATGGGGGAGAAGAAGCGTTGGTGGGGATGGTGCTCCGGGAGCCAGGAGCGTGAGGACCGACCGCGGAGAGCAAATCTTGGCGGACAGACGAATATTTTTCCCCGAGGGTCGCGGGAGAGAAGAAGCGCCGGTGGGGATGGAGCTGTGGCCGGCAGAAGCGGGACGACCTAGCGCTAAGAACAGATCTCTCCCGATTGGACAGACGGATATTTTTCCCTCAGCGAGAGATCATAAAAATCGGAGCCGCTCTTCTGTTATGTCATTGGCAGCGGGGCGAAGTTAGGCACGTCTCGGAGGCGGAGTTGGTCTCCAGCGCAAATTTCGAACGGAGAGCCCGAAATCATTAATAAGGAGCAGATATAGCGAGAGCAACAAGGGAAAAAATTGTGCGCTGGCTGCGGCTCAGTGCGAGTTAGAACTTAGGCTGTGCGCTGGATTTGAGATGGAGCTAGTAAGAGGGCTGGTTTGAAGAAAAAAGACTAAGGATTTTTTCAGGAGTTTTTACCCTGTTATCGAATATAAGTTTTGGGAATAGAGGGTTCCCCCTAACAAGTTATTCTAGGGGGGGTTTTTTGCGCATGTTTTGGATAAAAATACGGAGGGTTTTTTCTGGAGGTTTCCTGCTTGTTTGCCTAAGGGTTGGGTGGGAGCCGCGGTGAGCTTATGCTTGGGGGGGAT
>NW_024584675.1:5030-13618 GCF_018398535.1 Haplochromis burtoni
TTTTTCAGGAGGTTTTTGCTGGGAGCCGCGGTGCGCTTATGCTTGGGGTGGTTTTTTGGGGGGATCTCCAGCATTTGTGAATCAGACTTGGATTCTCATTTTCCTTGTTCGGATTAAACAAATGCAAATAAATTGAAATAAAGTTTTCCAACGAGGGATGCAGCCTGTATCTCCCGCCATACTGAACGTTACAAAAGCACAAGTTTAACTAAGCACTTTTACTCTGGTTTAACACACACACACAGACGAGCACGGGCCCAGACACAGGCACGCGCACAAGCGCGCACAGACACACACGCACGGGGGGCGCGCGCGTGCGCACACATGCACTGACCCACCACCAGATGGCAGTTTTTAAGCATAAAGAGTAAAAAAAAAATTTAATGGCTTAAAAATGAAGAATGCTATTTGATATTAAAAAAAAATCAAATCATTTATTTTTGGGGGAAAATTAATGAGCTATGAACTAGCATATTTTGATGAATATCACAAATTTATGAATATCATAAATTTTATGAATATAATAATTTTATGGGTACCATATGTTTTATTACTTCCTTTATTACTTCCTAGGGTCACAAATCATTTATTGGGGCCACAAATCACTCTGTTTGACATAAGGGGTATAATATCCCTCCTAACACAGTAATGTTCTTTTTCCACATTTTGCCATTTCACAGATATGTTAAGATCCAGTTTCAATCGCAAAAATTCCAGACCAGTGTGATCGAATCTAACTCCCCCTCCTGGACCACCAATTACATTCTGGAAAATGTCAGTACAAAGCACTTCTATCTCACTTTTATCCACTACAACAAGTAAAACCAAGGACAGCTCTTTTTTTTTTTCAAGATTTTGCATAATTATCTTCTCAGATAAAGAAAAGAATCACACTGTTATATCTTTATATTAAAGACTTGATTTTAATAACATGACAAATAATAATGAAGCACTGGTGAAATGCTATTTTTCCATTCTGGAGTTTTTGTTTTCTTTTAAATTATTATTGTAATAAAATGAAACATTACTTTAAATGGGCACAACATACATAATTTTATTTCACTTTGGTTTAACTTTGTCTGACTTTTTTTTAAAAAGGTGGCAACAAGCTCGCCTCTGATGATTGAAGTCTGGGACGAGGATGTGTTCTTTGATGACCAACTGGGATCGTGTGTGAAGTACCTGACTCAAGGTACAAACACAATCAGCTGCTCACTTCAAAAAGGCGGCACTGTTGAGGTCCAGTATACTCTGACATGTGACAGACACCTGACTGGATCCACCTGTAACCAATACCAACCATCTTCACAATGAAAACGCATTCTGGCTGGCACACACTATGGAAATGCTGGTAGCTTATCTTTAATCAAGTATCATGTCAGGTTGGGTGATAACATTCTTTATGTGCAATATATAAAGAATAATAATTGGGCACAAAATTAACACATACCATGCACTTAGAGTTACAGCTAATTTGATGTGTCATATAGTCTGAGGCAGACAGTCATCTTGTTTAATCCTCATTTGATTTTGGTGGTGGGTCCACATTCAAATCACTTTGTGTATTCATTAAAGACACTTGTGATTATTTTCTGAATTATGTGTAAAAATGGTCAGGCCTCTTCATAAGTATGATTACAAATGCATTCTTGTGTGTCACTCTTGCAAAAGCCTTCATAACATGCAAATACATTATGTATATTTTTCAGTTCTTTGATTTGTAACAAGTATATAAAACATTAAGTTTAGCAATGCTTGCATGGGTCATATTTAGGGACTTAATGTATCATTTATAATAATGCTGATTATAAAGAAATAAATGTGAGTTCTGATTAATTGATATTTGGCTCATTAAACCTTTGGTGGTGTTTGAATGGCCGTAAATAACTTTTTTCTTTCTTTTTTTTGTAGACACCAAGACTAGAATAAATAAAAAGGCACCCCCAGGTGCCTTTGACGGTGCAAAACGTTTCGTCGATATTGTGTTTGTTACAAACATACAGTACAGCACTTCAGAGTCATACTGCTAGCGATCGAAGATTTATGTAAATTTGACAAGCTGGAAGCATTCTGTACTGTACAGGAGACACGGCACGAGATTGATTGACATTGGTCTACAGCCAATCAGGACGCAGTGCGCTGTGTCCTGAAATAAAATCCACAAAACAGCGAGGCCGCGAAAGGTGAACCGCGTTATAGCAAGGGACAACTGTAGTTTCAAATCGTATAAATAGCCAAAGCTCTGTTGAAAAGGGTTACTTTTTAGGGTTTAAACCATGATTGTAAAAATGAATATGCTGTACTGAAAAACACTGAATCTGGGAAGTGAGAGAAAAAAACTTATCCAAAAGGTTTACTGAGGTCATCAAGTGAGCAGAAGAATCCCTTTCTCACTGACTTTACAGTTTTTCTGAATTGCTAAAACACTAAATCCCATTGTGAAAACTAAACTGTCAGCTATGAAAACTCGTTCATCAAATCAATCTCACAGTTGCCAAAATCTTAAATATTATTCATCTGGTTAGGACACCATTTGTAACTCTGAATCTCCCATTTACCAAAACTCTAAACACATTCTCAAACACAAAACACATTTAGCAGTGTGGTGCACTTGTACCCAGAACGGTGCACACAGGCTACAGAAGTTAAACACAACTAACACACTGTTTTCATCATTTACACACTACCACTCAAAATTGAAAACCCATGTTGCAACCTCTTCTTCTGCTATTTGCTAGATTGAATACAGCTTCATCCACGAAGCTGTATTCATGAGGCCTAACCATTGAATCAAGCTCAAAGATTCTCTTTATACAACAAACTAATTTTAGTTCTGTAAATGAAATAGTATGATGTATATATGTGCTATCTATACAAGTATACTTACAGTTTTTTCTGAATGCTTAAACCCTACCTGTGATTCCTGTAGCACAATCTCTAAAACTATTCAGACTTATAGCAAAACCACTCACTGAGTTTGCAAAACTAAAAGCACAAAACTGCTACAATAGTGGACCATGTAATCAACCGTGGAATGACCCTGAGGGTAGCTGGCCAACGGGTCCAGCCTAACTCGAGCCGCTACACTGTAGCAAGTACCATAAGGACATCTTGAAATGAGAATCGGTTAGTACAGTCACTTCGCACAAAGATTTGTAGCACTGCCATATGCCAATGAGAAACACACCAATACCATTGATGTAAAAATACTGAAATTGTTACTTTACAGAATTGCTAGATGACCAGATGCTGGGGCAGAGGAAGCATGTTCACTGCAGACCAAGTAACCCATATAGTCATTATGGCGATTGCAAATAATCCTATACTTGGAAATAAACACTTGTGTTTGTTTTGATGTGTTTGAATAAACACCAGTACTTGAAGTTTGGATCCCTCTATGCTTATGGATCTATGACAGAAGTATGAGCTCAAACTGACATAGCCTACCTTGTGCACAGAGAAAGCAAAAGCCAGATGTGTTTTGTATTCATACCATCAGTGTGCAGTTGGCGCATTGTGTGCTTAGTAGATGATGGCTTGTGTGTACTGTTTGATACGGAAACACCATTTTTACGAAGGTGTGAAGAGTTAATCTAGCTGTGTTTGCTTTTGCAAGAGAACTACAATGTTTTGATTATTGGGTGACAGGTTTTCTTATTTGTGTGAAGAGTTTTGCAAAATTAGCCAATAGTTACAAAAAATGTGCTTAAGCAATCAGAAAAAACTGTAAGTCCTCTGTCTCCCTTTGTTCATTGTCAAGTCATTTCCCATCTCACTGTGTCTCAAAGGTTAGTGTTATCAGGATTTTTGGGTTTCATGTTATATTTTCTTCCAGTCTAGGTTTTGTTAGTTCTCGTTCTGTTTTTGTTGTTGTTTATTTTCATGTGTATTGTTGGCCAAAATGAAGACTTGCCTTGTGTTAGATTCAATTCTGCCTCCAGTGCATCTGCTTTTGGGTCCACGCCACAACTCATCGGCTACCCAGCCGTAACATTCCCTTTACATATTGAAGTATGCATGATGAATGAAGCATATGAATGTATGCATGAAGTGAGGTCCAAATTATTTTTTCTAACTAATCAGGCCATTGAAAACCATTACACAGAGACCCTCCAAAAAGGTCTGTTTTTAGAGGGTGAATTGGTCTGTTTGCATAGATTTCAGGTCTGAAACATTAGTCTACTTAAAATGTCTTAAATCTGCATTTTTTTCTTATGACGGTGGCCTCTGGATGTAGGTGGAGGGTTTAGTTCCTACACATTTCCTGTAGCTTTTCTCTCACAAGCAGAAGATGAATTGTGTTAAATACACTTAAGAAATCAAAGAGGGCCATCCTCAGTGTGTAGGCATTGCATTGTTCTTACACTGAAAAAGTCACGACCATCTCAGTTCAGCAGCTATCTACTGTTACATCACATGTGATGATAGCTGAGAGATTTCCAGTTACCTTTTTATTCATATCACTGAAATATAAACTTAGTACTTTCAGATAGGATAGAAAGAGTTTGACAAGTGACTGATTATCAGCTGATCACACAATGGTTCACGCATGACAATAAGTTGGTACAATACAGTATTCCCTAAATGGAAATGTTAAAACCCAACTTATTAAAGTTTTGTATTTACTAATTAGATTTTTTATTTATTTCATTCTGACTTTCTGCTTTTAATTCGGTTTAGTTTCAGGTAGTTTCCAAAGTGGATTTTCTTGTTTCAGTTTAGTTTTTTTTGTTTGATATATGTTTTATTATTGGATGACCTGGAAGAGTTTGTGTGACAGGTAAGATTTTGAAAAATCAGTACAGACATTACATCTTGAAAGCAGTTGACTTGCAGTCTTGTATCCAAAGTCTCAATGAACGGATTTATGACAGCCTCATTAGGCAAGTTGTGATAAAATCTTTATCAAACTAACATATACTAAAACTAAGAATATTTCCTGCGTTTATTTAATTTTTTTCAGCTTTCTGAGTTCACAAAATTGTTTCAGTTAGTTACATTTTTCAAAAGTCTAGTTCTTATTTTAGTTCATTAATATGTTTTTTTTCCACATTTCAAGTTTATTTCTTATTATTTTTATTATAATCATTATTATAATAAATGGTGGCGATTTTGAAAAGACAAAATCATGACGATCGTTTTCGTCAGATCATGTGTCCTATTCTTAAATGAAAGACCAATTAACAAGTGCAAATGAAAGACCAAGTGTGGCACAGACACATACACAGTTTTTTTTTTCAAGTTTTTTTTTAAACAAGATGTTCAGTGTTCATCGGCCTGTTATTAAAATTTTTAAAACATTTTAATATCTAAGAAGAAATAAGAGCAACTTTGAGACAGCAAAAATTATTACAAAATTTAAAATAAAATTCAATGAATGTGGATATCCTGAGTGATGTGTAACCAACTTTAAGGTATAAGGGTAAATTACAGCACAATAATTACTTGGGCTCGTAATAAGACCCTGGCCAGAATCAGAAGACACCAAATTCATATGGAGCCAAAGTATTGAGCAGCAATAATGACCTGGACACAATGTTAACTTTTGAGTAGCCACTCTTATATTGTTACGAGGTATAACAGATATTTGTCCAATTTGTACAGATAAAGTATAAAATAAAATAAATAGTGTGCACACTCAAACAAAATAAAAGTACTCGTTGAGGCCCTTTAAGAATTTAGAGTTAAGCTGGTGATAGCCAACTTCAAAGGTCCTTGTGAGTGTAACTGGAATGTATGAGTGTGTGGGTGTGTATCTTCTTTGGGGTAGATCGTCCTCAAAGTGGTTGGCTCACCATCTATCACAACCGGAATATCGTCCTGGTCCTTGGACTTTCCGTCCTCTCCAAAAAACCTGACCTATAATCCAGGTCATAAAATGTACATTCTAATCAGCCTGTTTCAGATGCACTGTTTAAGGTTAAAATGTAATGTCAAAATATTGCATCAACCTCATATTCATTGCATCAACATCTTAAATCTTATCAAATCTCACAGTTCTCTTGTACAACATTCAATTTTCAAGTATATCAAATATGAGAACTAAACATCTAAGTTGCTCAAATATTTCTCTATTCATGTAAACATCAATTAAACAATACTTATGGTAAGTAACCATTGACATTCAAAATACAATACACCATAACAATTTCAGAACTATGTGCAAATAAGCAACAAAATATACATGTGAGTTCAGTTCAGAGGCATTAAAGCAGTGGGCTTAATTTCTCCACACTATAGGCCTATTCGTCAGAGGGAAATGCACTAAAAATTACCCTCTAGGTTACTTTAAACTCACAGTGAACTGACAAAAATTAGCTTTAGAGCGGCTAAGAAACATGTTGCTCACCGTTGCTCTGTTTCACAAAAGCCCAACACACACTGGTGTCGGAATTGCAGCAGCTCTCCGGATGAAAGGTGAGTGGTTAGCCTGTGAGACACCGAGCTAGCATTAGCGTGATCACAACAGTAAGTCTCTACAAGTTTTTTTCCTTTGGAATGACACTTGTCTTACCGACGTTGCTTCTCTCCTTCATCCACAGTGTTGGGTGTAACACTTTACTAAGTAACTAAGGCTTTTTAGCCTCGGCAATCTTGTGCTTACACCCAGAAGGAACAGACTGTCAAGTGAACGCTTTGAGAGACTTACATTAATGAGATACAACAACTTTTTCAAAAACAACACAGCTAAGTAGTACAAAAAATGTTTTGGAAAACATGAGTGCATACAGCATGCAGGAAATATGGTGCTCATTGGTTTGAGGAAGTTTCAGAGGAATTCTATTTGTTAACCAAAGTTCAGAGTTAACTTCACTTTGTTGAATCACATGACATGATTACATACATTATGTATGAATATGTTACTCATTGCTTTGAAAATGTAAAAATTTTAATGTTTACTGTGTGAAATATGTCATGTATAACATTTCTTAAGTTAAGCTTTTTTGTTATTCAGATATGTTGCAGAAAAATATATTTGTTATTCTGGAATTGTGTTTCTTAGCTAAAGAAAGTTACATTCCTTACTAAAAAATGTAATTATTAAAGAATGTTTTTTTATAGAATGTAATAAAGATGATTCAGGAAGCAAAAAGGCTAAACTATTTCATGTTGACTCGTATTTTTTTTTAAATTATTTATTATTTTAAGAGTTTAATTTCTATTGTTTGTCCACTCAACATTTATGGGGATTTTAATAAGTATTTAGTTAAATTACTTATTGAGTAATTGAGTTACTTTTCAGACACAGTAATTAGATAAGTATTTTAAATACAATATTGATTAAGTCATTAGTAATAGTAATTAATTACTTTTTTAAAGTAACTTACCCAACACTGTTCATCCAGCCACTCGACTCCAGACTTCCAGCAGGTAAGTATGCTGGCTTCCCTTCCTCTCAATTCTGAGTTTTTCCTCTCTTTTGTCCGGGTTTGAGTAGCAGATGCCTCCACTCCTCTTGCTGAGATGAGAAAAAACCCGGGAGCTCCATGCACCTCACCTCACTTCCTGGCTGACAGGGTCAATGTGGCCTGGGTAGGCTCTGATTGGTTGCTGAGCTAGGTGCCCTCACGTGGGGTGCATTCAATGGTCATAGGAGATATGATGCTTTGTTGATGTGGACAGTTAAAATAAAGAGAATAAATACACTCTCTTCTCTATCATTGGTGTAAATATGATTTTTTTCATCTGGGCTACAGATGCAAGAGTTAATTCGAAGGCAGCTGGTGGACTTTAACACCTGTGACAGACTTTAAATTTTGTCGCTGCTGCAGTTCACAAACAGAATTTCACTTTGCATTTGGATGCATTTTTTATAACGGCTTGCCAGTTCATGAGAATGTAAGTACTAATTATATATATAAGTTATTTATTTATTAGCACACATAATCTCATTCTGAGTGGTTCTGGGGCAAGTGGAAGGATATTAACAAAACAAAGGTATTTTGCCTTCCAGTAGAACTGCTAACGAGTTGAACCTGGAATTTGAGTGCGTTTCAGGTTTGTTGGTGGGTTGTTGGACTCAAAGCACCAGTGGATCACACCACAGGCAAATCCTTCGCTCCACACTCAGCCGAGTCTTCTACATTTGATCTGCCGGCCAGCACTGCAAACTTAACTCACAGCCAATCATATGCCAACTTGGCCTGACCTGGCTCCATGTCTTTGGGCCAAGTGTTTTTGTTCTGGCACGCAATGTTAGGCTCACAACAGATAAAATGTTGTTATCTGTAGCTTTAGCTGAGAACAGTCTGAACCGATTACAACAGCGTGACTCTTAGTGAAAGACTCAGGGTTTCAAATGGACCTGCCAGGAGTCCAGACTTATCACCCAAAGCAATGCAAAAAATGACTGAGGAGATGCCAAACTATCTGGCAGCAGAAACCCTTTCAGAAAATATGACAAAACCAACTAAACAAACAAAAAAATTTTGAATTTCAAAACCAAAAACAAAGAGTGTTATTGAAAGATGAGGTGATGCAACACAGCAGGCATGTGCAGAGGGGGGGGCTATAGGGGCTTGAGCACCCGCCCCTTTCCTGATGGGTGCCCAAAGTGCCCTTTTGTTGAGGCAACTTTTTAAAAAAAA
>NW_024584676.1:0-6977 GCF_018398535.1 Haplochromis burtoni
AAAAGAGAGATGGGGTTTTTTTGCTAGGTCAACCAACTTTAACCTCAGGCAGAATTCCCAGTCGAGCTTAGAACATCAACACAATTGATAGAAATACTTTTAGTCAGGGATAAATTCACCACATTTTACTCTGTCAGTAATTAGTTACCTCACCCGAGACCATCATGTGGAAACACGAATTTACTCTGACACCATGATAAAAATGCAGGCAGCTACTGACCGGTTAATTTGAACATATACGGGTTCAAATTGAACATGCTCTGCTGTCGGCATGGTCTATCAGCTAACCAAATGTACCCTGACAAGTGACATGTTTTAATTGTATCTGTACTCTTTTATTTGTGAGGAACGTTTGCTAGCTAAAAGAAACGGCTAGCTAAACTTAAAAAAACAACAACAACTCTACTCTGCTAAATTACGATTAAAACCATCAAATTTCAGTTTTTTTTAAATATGACATTTTAAAGTGTACAAATATAACTTGTAATTCATCTATTTAGAATTCAGTACTTACTTAACTCACCGAACACAGTCGAGGGCAAACACACCTCTTCTCCCACGAAGCCACAAGAATCCAGAAACTGTTGCGCACGATACGAACATATGCTACGGGGTTGCCCTCGTCTGTCTGAATGGTCTCAATTCAAACAGGAAGGATGTTGAAACTCATTTTTACATGTTACACAAACTTAATATTTTCTGTTGTTGATTGATGACAAAAGTATTTTATTCAATATACTCAAACATTTAAGTTAAGGAGCTGTTTTTTAATTTTTGTGTTGCACTGACTTCTAACATTGATATTCAACTCACTGAAACGTGTACATGTAGACAACTTACTTTTTTTAGCAGAAAAATGCTTTTTTGGTAAGTTCTACCGACAAACACAACGAATATTTTTTAGAGTGTAATATTGGTATAATTTTGCTTATTTTAAAACATTTTCAAAGATGCTGAGTTCAATTGGTGTAATTTCAGTTGCCACTTTTAAACTGTTTCATTTAATAAAGTTAATGAAGACAAAACGAGTGGTCAGTGGTCATCGTGATATTCAGTGTCAGATTTTTTTAATGGTTTGTCAGAGTTTGAAAAACTTGTTTTGACCTTAAAAAGCTGCTTTGGGGGTTTACACAAAGGTGCAACTGAATGCCTGGAGATCAAATTAGTGTGAGGATGCATTTGCAGAAATGATCTATGTGAGTGGAAAGTTCTTTCCACTCACATAGACACTTTCCACTTAATCTTGCTTTCACTCACCCGCTGACTGAACAACCCAAAGAACGACCAAATGAAAGACCCACTGAACAACCCACTGAACAACCTACTGAACAACACACTGAACGACCCATTGAACGACCCATTGAACGACCCATTGAACGACCCACCGAACTGAATTTGGTGTTGAATTTTTTTTTTTTTTTTTGCTAATTTAAGAGCAGTTAAAACGGACACTAAAGTAATGGGTAAGAGGTTAAATTGAAAGTAAAACAGTAATTTTAGGCATTACATTTTTGAGATTTTATAAAGTGTGAGGTGGAAGGATTTGGTAAAGCTCATTTGTACGGCTGCTTTCTAACTGTACTTTCTGTTTTCAGACCTCAGAAATAGCATTTTAAAGAAATGTAAATGATGCCAGTTGGTTGAAACTCGGTAGGGTAAAGCGACTCACAAAGGAAGAAGCTCAACCCCCCACAATCCTGCCCACACCCACAAACCTCCTTAAAAGCCCAGAATTCCTCTTAAATCAGCCTTAGGATACACAGCACTATCCTGCTTGGTTTGGAGCCCTTTCATCAGAGATACTTTTTCCAGCTTTCCTGTTTTGATCACTGGGACTTCAAAGATGGAACATGGGATGCACTTTTCTCCAGGTATGTACTCAGCATTGTTGCCTGGTGAGCTACATGAACAGAGTTGGCTAATCTCTAAGACAACTTGCAAAAATACTCTTTTACTCTGTGTTGTAAGTCCTGATGGCAGAAGTCACTCTTGGTTCTGAATAATGTATAAATATCCCACTTTTTTTCTGGGAAACTGTTGTGTTTCAGACTCAGCAATTTACTTTTTAAAAACTTTTTTTTCCTGCTGTCTCAGAAGAGAAACAAGATTTTGCTGTCCCAAGAAGCCAGGATGGCAACATCACTGCCACTCTGCACCATCCCAGCACTGCTCCAGAGAAACCTAAAGGAAAGGCCCGGGTGGTGTTCACAGAGAGACAGTTGAATATTCTTGTCCATCACTTTAATGCGAAACATTACTATGAGCCAAGGGAGATGAAACAGTTGGCAGAGATGACAGGTCTGACCTACAAACAGGTGAGTGTTTTTCAACTTACTACAACATAAGAAATTGAATTTTGGGTCCATTGTACTGATTAAATGTTTTCTGTTTTCTTCTATCTTTAGGTAAAAACTTGGTTTCAAAACAAACGGAGTAAGTTTAGGAGGAGTTCACATTCTCAGTATGTGAATCAGGATGTCCCACTTCATGTAAGTATCTCCTATTATTGAACAGAATTGTTTCTGATGCTGTCATTATCTGGGGAATTGACTGTATTTAAAAAAGTGTAATGCCAATAATTTAAAACAACTATTCTCGTTTTACTGACAGTCCCCTTGTCCCCTTCAGTTTCAGGGAGAGAGACAGCCCCCGTTCAGGGAGCGGTACACCCAGCACCAGGTAAATTCAATGAGAATGGGTGCAGATAATCAGGCCCACTATTCTCATGCTGTGGGCAATTCTGCGGCTGGACCTCAATGGACCCTCCCCGACTCCCCTCAGATGTTTGGCTGGTCAATGCCACCAGGCAACGGGCATCACGAATACGACACAGCTGTTCAAAACCCAGCAAAAATGTCCAATATGATCGAAGCAATGGGAAGAGCTGTGAGTACTCAGACTGTTCACCTTGAACACAACATGGATAAGATCTTGGAGAAGCTCACGGCTCTTCAACAAGAAATTGACAGACCTGGTGACGAGTGACAGACATTTAGACTGTCTGTGAAATTGGAGGCACCAAACCCAAACATCGTCTCTTCCCTGCATACCGATGTCCCTGGAAAGCCCATCAACACCTTTTTTTTACTGTTACTGTTTTAGAGTTCCTTTTTTTCCTCTTGTCCCTGATGTACGAATTTTCACTCTCTTTTTGTCTTTTTGGTTTCTTCCTGGTGCGGCTACATCCGCAGCCCCAGGACACAGGAATTTCATTGCATGTTGTACTTTGTATGACTGTGTATTTGACTAATAAAATTTGATTTGAACACCAGTTCAGCACTGAATGGAATATAAACAACCCAGGACTTTTTTTAAAATTATTTTTATTGTCTTCATGTAGCTCAACAGTCTCAGATTTGATCGCTTTCAGTAAAGGGGGAGGGGGGTATTCAATATCCAATGGATTTTAGAAATATTAGAATTCAGTAGGCTCCGGCTACTGTAAATAGTCAAAATAGCCAAAACACATACTGGGATATCAGAGAAAACACCATCAGAAATTCTGCATATAAGATTAAGAGATGAATTCATCAAAATGTGTTTTGTTTCATTTTGTTGTAAAAAATATTGTACATGAAGAAAATTCTCTTCCTTGTGTGTGAGAAACTGTAAATAAAATATTAGTTTCACCCATTCAAACTGAACTTTCTACATGTCTCCAAACCTTCTGTCAGAGACTGAACATCCCCATATGGAAAAGAAATAGTAAAAACTTATATGTGATTTACTCATGAAAGTGGCCACTTTCTCATTACTTTCATACATTGTTTTAGTAAGTATCCAAAACATACAAGTTTCATTATCTAATTTTTCAAGGGATCTTATATCTGTTTTCCACTCTTATATGCTTTTCATACAAGTTTCACACAAGACAGATCCAAACTTTATAAGATTTATATATATCTTTTCCATATGGGTCCAAATGTTTTAGAGACTTTAAACCTCTATCTTTCCATGTTAACTTGAGCTACAATCCTCTATATTCACAATCAAAGTATGAGACAGATAATCTAAAGAATCTGGAGCTTTCAAATGGACAAAAAGATTTTTCCAGGAATACCTCAAATAACAACCCTACCTCAGACTTCATTTTAAGAAACCTGAGACGATACAGTGGAAAGTTTTTGCCTCTGTGATTATCTTCCTAAGACTCTAAATGTTGGGTTTTATTTTAATTGTTAACAAGTCTGATGCTGATTACTTGGTAAAGCTCCAAAAACATTTTATTGTCACCTTTTCTACTCTCTGCTCTGTGACTACAGAGTCTTGAAATGAAACGTGCAATGTTATTAAATCTTCCCCTTACTGAACACCTGAAGTCAGCTCATTTAAAGTGTAGGATGCTGCTGATGGCCATGTATGTTTGTACCAGGGCTGTGTTGGGATCTGTCAAGGAATGTTACGATGGGGCATGGTGGCTGGAGGTTGCCAGGTTCTTGCTCACAGTGCCACCATGATCATGACTGGGAAGCGTACCAGAAACCAGGCGCCTTGCAGCAGGAGCACGGTGGTGTCAAGCAGAGCCTGAGTGGAGCTGTCAGAACAGCGAAGCTGCAGGAATGAAAAATCAAGTCAATAAATGAGCAGCACTGAGTCTAATAATCCATGTAATGTTGTCTTTGAGAGTTTCTGAAAAGCATTATGACATAAGGTGTTTTTCAATGTCCTGAATTTGAGCAATGAAATACAAGAGGCATACAGATTAATGAATACATCATAAACTGAGTGAATGTGGATTGATATTGTACATTCAGCTAAGTAATTTCAAAGACACAGAAGTCATATTGTTTGCAGATGACACAAAGTTATTGTGGAAGTAACTTGGAACAACTTCTAAATGAACTACAAAAAAAACTAAGAAATTGAAGACTTGGTTTTTCTATAATCGATTAACACTGAATCTGAGCAAACAAAACTCATACTATTCAGGAGTCTGATGATAAATAACATAGAATTAAAATAAATTATCTGAAAGGACAAACTTCTTCCGGTGATAATAAATCACAAACCATCATGGTCATTATGAATATATCGATAACCTGTAAAACACACACAAAGTGTAATAGGGATCATAAATAAAACCACTTCAACAGAACCATCAAATCCACTTTTTATTAAATACTCTTAAATTTAAAGACTTGGTTGACCTCAGAACTCTACACATGATTTATAAAGCAACAAACAAATCTTTGGCCCACAACATTTAGGACTTGATTAGGATAAAGACCAAATCATGACGACCTGAGAGAAATCCTTATGTTCAGCAAAGCTTCAGATGAGGATTTCTTCCACCTTGGTCTTGCCAAACCACATGCTGGTGGTTTTCACAAAGATTTAAAAGACTTCCATGTCATCTGCAGTTTTCAACATGGAAGCTACACACATGTTTTATCCTGTTTTACAGGTTTATTTCTTGTAGATTTTATTTTCTTGCCATTTAAATATAAAACATAGGCTGTTTTGACAAGACTCAGTGAATCTCAGTTAAAGTAAAAAAAAGAAAGAGAATTAACATGTAATGTACGTCTGTTTTTGCTTTTTTCCTCAGAGTTGGTGCAGTAGATCAAGGCTCATGCAGGAGACTGATAAAGTCAACTTTATATATGTTGGAAATGTTTCAGTCAGTGCCATTCATTTTCTTCCAACAAATGACGACATTTCTAGGATTAAATACTGGCTCTAACATCATAATCTACAATATTTGATAGGATGTTAAAAAGTGCATGCATGTTACACTTTACAAGTCGTAAAATCTTGTGTTTAGTAATTGCCAAAAGTAATTGACAGAATTCATTCTTCAGCCTCATGTGCAAGACTCTCCCTTATTCAGTTTAAGACGGTATACAGATTACACTTCTCAACATCTAGACTATCTAAAATATACCCCAGCATTCCTGACCTGTGCAACAGATGCAACACCTCCCCCTGTGATTTAACTCATATGTTTTTTGCCTGCCCGTCACTTCAATTATACTGGACTTTTTACTCCTAAGTGCTCTGTCATGTTTTGAGCGTTACTCTCAAACCATGTCCACTAGTTGCCATTTTTGGTGTTTCTGAGGACGGCACCCTGAACCTTAGTCGTAAGCAACTGGATATTATCGCTTTCACTTCACTGCTGTCACGACATAGAATTTTTCTGTTTTGGAAAGCTCATCACCTTCCAGCCCGATCACGTTGGCTGGAAGATGTTATGTTCTTTTTAAAAATGGAGAAAATACAATTTAGACTCAGAGGAAATGTTAATAAGCCTTTTATCATTTACTTTAATTCATTGAAAACACTTACAACAGACTAAACTTTTGTACCATGGGGGGTTTTTTTGTTCTGGTTCTGGGAGGGAGTTGATTTTTTAATAATTTTTTTGTTTGTTTGTTTTTTTGTTGTTGTTTTCTGTGCGTGGGTTGTTGTTTTTTGTTTTTCTTCCTTTTTTTTCTCTTTCTTTTTTCTGTTTTATTGTTATCATCCAAATTTTAATGGCCTAATCTGTTTTGATATATGTCTTTATATCGGTTGGTACTTGCTGTATTGGTCCTGAAATGTCAAATTACATGTGCAAAACTATAAATAAAGAGGGGGGAGAAAAGAAATACATGATGGACATATGATGTGAAAAATTCTCATCTAGTAAAAAAACCAAAACTAATGAGTTGTTGACTGTGAGCTGCAGCTGGTGTAAATCATGATTTTTATGGATATTTCTCACCGGTGAGTTGAGAACATTTTAGCTTGTTTGCTGCGTTAATGCAGTTATGGCGTTAACGTCATTTTAACGAGATTAATGCTGACAGTCTTAGAAAAAAAAATAAAACAAAACACATTTACATGACTTTAGTGTGATAGGTACCAATTACAAAGTTATTTTATTTTCTTAAAGTTTATCTTAATATTATATACCAAATGTGTGTTGTGTTCTCATTTCCAAGCATGAGTTCTTAATCCGGTTGTTCAGTCTGACGTCACTAGCCGTGTCTGGG
>NW_024584676.1:8983-13559 GCF_018398535.1 Haplochromis burtoni
TCTCTAAAAAGAGCCGGAAATCCCATCACTAGTATGTATCTTTGTTGTTGTGAATTTAAACCCCAGATAAGAATTCTTTCTTTCTGAAAACAGAAAATGTAAGTATGGGGTTAGATCTTGGAGCACTTTACTATAGCCACTACGTAATCATGAGTCATGTGTAGACTTCTTGTTGCTATCATAGATTTTTACTCTTCTTTGGTTTTGTGAGTGTATTAACAAAACCATGGTGATGATTGTGGTGTTTTGTTGTTCTAAAAATGTTTTTTTAATTAAGAAATAATATGCATGTACTAGCTTGTATACAATCTTAATATTTATATATATATATTTATATATATATATATATATTGCTTGGATTCTAAAATATTTTAAGTTTGCACTTATCATGTGACATCGTTTGGGAATTAATGTTAAACAAATTTTAATTTATATTTTAAAACACTGCTATACACATAATAGCAGTAGCAGTCACATTCTCAAAAAACTTGAAATCGCTTGTGCTTACTTCTGTAAATTTTTTCTTCTTCTTAAGCTGAAACACTGCGGCCATCTTTGCTGCCCTCCACAGACAAAGTGCAGACTGTGTAAATAAACAGTTTTTCGAATTTTAGATGAGGATGCTGCAAGAGAAAAGCTAATTTAAATGTCCCCTGCATGATATTTGGAAAATGTTATATTGTCTGCTTGCTAGATTTGATAAATGTAAATTGGGATGTGATACACTGCACTGGTATGACATTTTTCCTGATTACTGTTAAAATATACTGTAAAGTATTTACTCTGATACTGATGTGATGTCATTTGTGTTGTACACTCACAACTTTACGTAGTATTCTTAGACTCAGAATTTCATTAACTGTAAAACGTGTTCATTTATCAGTAAAACATGCAAATGCCACTCTTTAGTAAACGACAATCTTTTCCTGCAGACACATTATATCTTTCCAAAAACAATAATAAATACATAAATCAAAACCAAAACCAAATTGAGCTGAGTGTTTCTTTTTATTCACAGAACACAGCCGCCTTAAGGAAATGCTCCAAATTCGTCAGTTTACACAGTTGATCAAAGTGGAATTTTAGTGACAGGGTTCAACTTGGAATTTCCAGTAAATTTAGATTAAAATTCTCAATGCGGAGCCTGAGGATGTAAATCCAAGTACCCAAACTTATTAAACCGAGTCAAACTTACAATCACTGCAAAGCTAACTGCAATAGTCAGTGCACTGAACAAATAATCTCTTTAGACTGTAGCATAATTACATGTAACATTCAAATAACCCCACCTTTTAAAATATGAGGCAGAGGTGTGTTCATAGACAATTTGCACATTCCAAACAAGTTTAAAGTGATCACATTGCATGTGTTCATTTCCCTCCCTACAACAACTGAACTAATAATTTGGTTTCTTACGTGCAAGCAAAGAGTCTCAGTGCGATTCACAAGTGAACTTACTCAGCGTCAATTAACGCTGTCAGTGTGAATGGATTTATTTTCCACCTGTGAATTTTAGTAAATGTCAATTGCAGTGAGATTTATTACGACATCAATTTGACCACAAATGACTCCTAAAATTGCCAAGTATCTCTTAAGGTGGATAAATTAATTGAAATAAATACTATCTACTGTAGTTTAACCATCTGGCTAAAATGGTACTTCTGTGTTTTGTATTGGAGGATCTACATAAAACTCCCACTGCTACTATGGATAACTGATTGAATAAGGCTACATTATTATATGTCTCCCTGCCTTTAAACACACATTCAGAAAAGATCAGGGTGTAAAATTCTTCCCACGTTCTTCCTGCTTTTAAATCAGTGTCAAAACACATCGTTGTGGCTACTCCAACAGGAGTTGTGAGGTTTAATCTCTGTGAATACAACCACTCGAACAGCACAAAAATCAGAGCAAACTGAAAGGTAACTTGCCAAAATCCAGATTGTGTTTAAAGGATAAAAAGAATGTGGTTGAAACGCACGCAGTCATTTTTATTTTCAAAAGCATTTTGTTATTGAAGGAACTGTCCCAGCGGCTAGATCACTACGTCGTGTCAAATGCAAACTGACAATCTAGCAAAATCTGTTGTTCATTCAGATCATTTACGTTGTTTTTCATTTTCATTAAGACTAACAAATCTTTTTATTAATGTCCATGTCAATTTTGACAAAAATGACAGAGCTAAAATGAAATTGTACGTTTCACTTTTTTCAAACAACTGACCTGTAAAGTTCAGTCTTTGTCAGTAAGTGAGCTTCTACAGCTCAACAATTAACCCTCAAGAAACCCTGTTTTGAACTTGGGTGCAATCCAAAGCATATCTTTTTCATAACACATCACTACTTCTGCAGCATCACACCTTTAAAAAAAAACAAGAAAAAAAAATACCCTTAAGTTCCTCAGAGAGAACAACCAGGCTGTTAGTTTCATGTTGAGGTAACCAAAGTCAATCTGTTGGTCCCAAATCATCCAAGTTGGATGTCACCTCCCGGTAGAAGCACTGTCTTGCTGGGCACCGTGGTGTAACGGGGGTCCAGTTTGGGCACAAAGCCTTTAAAGTCTCTGGAAGCCTGAGTCCCAAACATGTCTAGCACCTGTCGGTTCATCAGAGCAAACCTAGAAAATCAGAGAGAGAAAAGGCCCTGTACAGTTTTATTGAAGACAACACGAACAAAGCTGATGTTGAATAAAAGTGACAACTTATCTAAAATATTGTTCGTTTATATGAGATTCCTGCAAAGTAACTTTGATATCTTCTTGTATGGTTTGGATCAAAGCCTGATTAATAACAAGCACTCCAAGTACACAGGCCTCTGCAAGGCAGCTCAATCTCTGGGCACTCTTTACTCTTAAGGGTAGTAGTACTGTCATTTTCATATATTCATTTTGTTTTCATTGGTATTTTTAAACGTACTTTGAGAAGTTTGTAGTGCAGCAAAAATCAGATAACATCATGACAAAGGTTTACTTTAAATATACAAACATTTTGCAGGAGTAGGTAATGGATAACAGGAATTGATTGGTAAATAACTGGACATGAATAACTTGAGTTTATTATTTATTATTACACTACATTACATTTCTAACTAACTAGCCAGCTCATTCTCTTCCTCTCCACAATTCTTTGCAGGCATCTCATGCGTCTCATACTGGGGTCAACTTGAAAGAAAGGCAAATGAGAAATATAAAAGTGAGGTCAGAGGTCAAATGTGACATGATATTTGGATGCAAACTGTAATGTGATATTTAGAATCCCCACACACCAGTATCATTTCTGAAATGCTGCCAATACAAACGAATTCAGTAAAATTGTAAGAATATTTTTAAAGACACTTTAAGTATGACCTTATTTGACCTTGAAGAAGCGGTCAGAGGTCCAAAGTAAGATGACATTTACAATGTCCATACATCCATACCTGTCCTGAATTAAACGCAGCAGGAACTTCCAGTATGCTGGCCTGAGGTTCTGCACTTCCATCACAGCCTGTGTAGAAGCCATGGCCTGGGGTATGGTTAAATAGACTGAAAACTGCTAATTTTCTTGGTTTGGAAAATTTCACATGGGGGGGGGACTGCTGGCTTCTCGTGGCTGCACATCATGAAGTCTCCTCCTGTCACTTTGGCAGTGGAATGATTACACATTAGACTCAGCGGGGCAGAGCTTTGCTTCGTGAAGTGTTGGAGCTTTTTTTTTAGCTCGTGCTGACTTTATAGCCCGCAGCTCATTTTGGTTCAGTCTCTCACCTTCACAGCACAGCAGTGCTTAATGCACGCAAAGTTAGCAACTACCTCACTGAAATATTGGAGAAGAAAAAATGCACATCAACTTAAAAGCTCATGAGCTTGCAGCATGTCTGCTCCATCCTAAAATTCTGTTACTCAATATTTGACTTCCACTGAACTAAGATACACAATTATCAGTCGCACAGATTTCTAGCTCAGCGAGTGTGTGAAGAACAGCGTTCAGCGTAAGTGCCAGATTTTGGTGCTGATGAACTTGTAGATGGGTGATTTATTTCAACTATACAGACAAAACAGGATGGATAGGATAGAGATATCCAGTTCAAGGTGATGAGAGGGGCTGTAGCCTTCCCCAGCTGTCATGGGGTGAGAGGCAGGGTACATCCCAGAAAAACCATCAGCCTGTCGCAGGGCTGACACAGACAGACTAGATAGAAGCAGTTTTGCTGATATTAAAAATAGGTGTTATCGTTGTTAAATCTGTTCCTTCCTGTCCTCCACAGAGCAAGCATCAGCAGGGATCTTTTCTACGACATGCTGGCCACCAGGAAGAGGAGGATAGCCAACAAGAAATGATGATGACTCACCCTCACTTACGTCAAGTGTCAGCAGCATTTCTGTCATCTCATCAGAGGAATCCTTGTGTGTATGTGTGTGTGTGTTTAAGAGTCAAAGGCGTCCGATTCATACGTTCTCCGTCAGCCCTGCGGGACATGCAGTAAAACATATGGGACTAACGTGGATCATCCCTACTTCTGCCTGAAGATTTGTCTGCACCTCAGTTCTTGGCTGTTGGGAATTAAAGATTCAAATTCAGTCTGCTACAGGCAAAAAA
>NW_024584677.1:0-10637 GCF_018398535.1 Haplochromis burtoni
AACAGGAAGAAACCTCCGGCAGAACCAGGCTCAGGGAGGGGCGGGGCCATCTGCTGCGACCGGTTGGGGTGAGAGAAGGAAAACAGGATAAAGGCATGCTGTGGAAGAGAGACACAGATTAATATGCACCCATGCACGTGTACACACACACGCACACACACACACACACACCTTGGGTTCCCTGGCAACCGTTACGGGAACTTAAGAACTAACCCCACCTGAGAATTAAGTTAGGCTTTCAGCTGAAAATATCATCCTGGATGACCACGGGATCTTCAAACTGTGCTGTATCCAGGACTGATGACATCAAATCCTACTTTCAACAGTTCTTGAGTCCATCAAAACCATAGTGGTAAACTTGACCAATTTCGAGGGGACACAAACTTACAAAGACAATTGGAAATAGGTAACCCAGAAAAGACACCAAAGCAGTCTTTGGATGCTGAGTGCTGAGTACACATCCAGAAATGAATTTAAGAGCAGTTTATGGGATGCAGATTTTAGTCAGACAATTTTTCAATGCAGAATGTCACTCGAGAAATTTTGCCTCCCTTTTTTGAACCATGATACAAGACCAGTTTGCCCTCAACAAGACAAGTGTGTCGGGTGACAGCAACTCATCTACATCCTCCAAATGTCACTGTAGATGAGCATCTGGTGGCTTTTAGAGGAGACTGCCCTTTCAAACAGTTTAAAACAAGGAAGCAGTCTAACTATGACATAAAGATATGGGCAGCATGTGATGCCCTCACAAGACAAGCTTGGAAAATACACGTTTATACCTGCAGACAGAGTTCCTGAAAATAACCAAGTGATGTTTGTGGTTCTGGAGATGATTGCAGACATCAGGGGACATGAGATAATAATTTCTTCATCTCCTCAGGTTAGGAGCTGTGTCAAAACTAGAAGTCTTAATGTTCACAAAAATCGCTGAACACAAAATGAACACAACATGAGGATTAATAAAATTCAAAGGCAGCAAAATGTAAATGGAATGGAAGAAACAGAATAAGCTTAAATTGTAAATATTTTTTTTTATTTAAACATCAAGTGACAAACTAGCCAATAAGTGTCATGTAGATCTGTTTCAAAAGACACAGTTTTCATGCTTCATGGTTCTTTAAATATCAGATAAAACAAACAACAAGTACACAAAAAACTGAGACTTGGTCCCAGGCCAGTGTTTCCTCTACTGACTGGATCCTCCTTCCCTCCAACCTCTGTGTCTCCTCCTGGCGGACCTGCAGGTGAGAAACAGGTGTGAGGTGTCAGCTGTCAGGTAGGTGATGAGTGAAGAACAGAACAGAATCCATTTCCTCTTCAAACTGCTGTCAGACACTTGCTATGTTCCAATTCAGAGGCTGCATTTTAATCCCGATTACATCACAGCCAGGTGATGAAGGCTGTCCCAATTCAAAGACTCCTCGAAATGCGTCCTTCTTTTCCGTGGATTTGAAGGATGGGTCAGATGTGTCCTACGTGGCCCAGTTTCCAGCAATGGTAGCAGCTACTTAGTTGTATTACTCTTATCAATACTTTACTAGTTAAATTATTATTTATAATATTTTATAATAATATAAAAATACTTTTCAATTGTGGCAATGTGGGAGGAGTGGGCTGGTGAGTTTGAAATATTAATCTTTCTGGGTCACAAAATAAACTTTTAACATATTTTCCGGCTAGAATGTAGCTGTCTAGCCGGACATCAGGTATTTGCAAGAGTGCTCCGACACTTTCGGAGACGTCTGTTTCCCACCCGCTCGATAGCTCACTGGGAGTTCAAGGCTAACTAGAGCCGGCAAGAACAGCGGCTTCCCGGCACATTGTATTCAAACCCCGCCCCCACGTTCCTTCGATACTCAGGTTAAACATGATACATAAGTGACTTAGATAACTTAAAAATGTTATTGTTTGGCTTTCTGTGTTTTATTTGTTCCTGACTAAATCGGTTTGGCTGAGATTAAAGTTTTCACACAGCTGATTAAAAAGAAGTGTGAGGTGGTTGAGAATTTACTCCAATGTCCTGTTATATTTTAGATGAGGAGCAGACAGCTGAGTTTATTAAAGTCCAACTGTGATGCAAATGTTAAGGCTTGGCCGTCCAGCCTCCTCGGTCTTTGAAGAACCTGGCCCACGTAGACATTATATTACATTACATAAATCATTATCTACTGCACTCTGATCACATCACTCAGACCAGCTGCTTTCTACAAAGTCTCATCAACAACATCTTTAGAAACAAACATCAACAACCAGGAAGCAGCTTCACCTCTGATCACACACACACTCAACTCTACTCACTCACCTGGAGCAACAACACGAAGGTAAATAATGTTGAGCTCCCACGAGTGTATTTCTCCCATTAAGACTCGACACTCGTATGTTCCACTATCAGCAGTTGTCACATTGTTCAGAATCAAGGACACGTCTCCGTCCTTCATCTGTCTGTCCTGCAGATCCACCCGGTCCTTAAAAGATGGATGCTGGTCGTCTGGAGCAAACTGCCCATCCCGGTACACAACAACATGCTGTGTCCCCAGATCAGCTCTGCTCCACTCAAGAATTATAATGTTGTTGTTGTTCGAAGCTCGACATGGCAGAGTGACATTCTGTCCAGACTCGGCTGTGATGATGTTTGGGTCTGAAAGAGAAACCAAGAGAGCAGCGAGGTTAAAGGAATCAAAGTACACAATGCAGCCTTGCATTAGTAATGGTATAACCTAATAATAGCAGCCTATACTGTTTTCTTTGGTAAACTATAATTTTTATTTATAATGGTGAAGAACAGTTAAAACTGTCCTTCTGTCTGGACGTTTCTTTCCTGTCCTGTTTGTTTTCTACACCTGTTGCTGCCTGCCAATGAAGCCTGTGTAAGCCATAAAGACCTGCTCACTGTCCCTGCTGACGATTTGTTCGAGACTGTCGAGTCTTTGCGTCCCAAGGACGATGCATATGTAGCAAAGAAATATGATTCTATTTACCAAAAAGAACAAGTAGCATGGACAGAGAAATGTTTTAAAAACAGTAAAGGCACAGTGGTGGTTTTATCATTGTGAAGAAGAGTCTATAACAGATGAACTGAATGAAATCCTGGCAGGGAATACAGCAAAGCCATGTGAGCCATGTGACGCTGTCTGATCATTTTATTCCTGTCTTCAGAACAGAAATACACTTCAGTCTACAAGTGGGGCAGAGCTAGCTCAGCAGGTAGGGTGTTCCCCCGTAATCACAAGGCTGGGGGTTCAAATCCACCAAACAGTTACCCTGAGGTATCCCTGAGAAAGGTACCGTGTCTACACACTGCTCCCCAGAGGACTAATTTCCTACGGGATTAATAAAGTATGCATAATTACGCAAGTTGTGGAACCGAGTTACATAAATACTCTTCCTATCTTGAGGAAGAGCATCAGAAGGAAACAGTGTAGTTTGTAATAGCTAAATCTCACCTCCAGAGACAAACACGACGAAGCCGACAAACAGCAAAGCCGAGCAGAGCAACGACATTTCCATGTTATCAACTCCTGCTGATCTTTCGGATGTTATTTTTCATAAATAACAGAGCCTCAGTTCAAAAAAGTGTAGATTATTTTATTTAAAGTTTAAATGAACCCATCAGGTCATCAACGATTACAAGGACCTTGAGTGACAGTGTCGCGTTAGAGTGACGTTCGGTGGGATGGGTTTTGCAAAATAAATTAATCGTCATCGAAAGCAGGTCTGAAAGCTTAGCAGGTTCTATTCTTAAAAGATCTCCAGAGAAAAACGCAACATAATCTCACCTATCGACAATCAGCTACAAACTAAAGACCACCAAAGTACTTCAAAATTATGTCACTATATAAAAATGTATATTCCACTATGGAGGAGACAGCATTTAGCTCTAGCCTCCAGAAAACCTCAGATATTCTGGAGAACTTTGTAAACCTTTGCTTTATAGAGAGAGACAAAGAAGAAGGAGAAACAACTACTCAACATGTTAAAGATTAGCAGCTGCAAATGGTTTGCAGGGAAGAGAACACGTGTCTCCTAATGCGGCTACATCAGCCATTTCCGTGTTTCTGTCTGCTAAGATTGTTTTAAATGTCTGAGGATATTTTAAGTAAACAACAGAACCCAAATTTAAAACCTGTATACATGAGATTACATTTAAGGTTTAATAAAGCTGAAAGTCACTGAGAGAATAGATCTCGGCCTTCAGCCTTTTGCTGTAATGCAACCCTTTACTCAAGGGGAAGTACCTCAGACTGATCAAAAGTAAGGGCACACGACAAAAAGATGTGATATATAAAGTAGGCCAAAGTTTTTAACAGGCTGTGTTCTTAAATAATCAAAAAGAAGATATTTAAAGTAACTTAACTCAATTTCTGTCATCCTGAATGGACTTTTAATTTTTAATTTTTTTCCCCAAAGACTATTAAAATGGGGCTGTCATGAGTCCTATGGAGATAGATTTTGCAGGACTTATGGACCTAGTTGACTCCTCCGCTCCACTGACATGTGCAAACCTTAATGTTGAGGTTGACACATGTACATAGTTAGAATGATTGATGATTTTCTTTCTTTCTTTCTTTCTTTCTTTTTTCTTTAAACTTACCCAAACACCACCACTCTATAACTTTGATTGTCCAACCAGCCAACACCAAGCAACACCGAGCTTAACGCCTGTTTAGCATTGGTGGATGTTTACAGGTTGTATAAAACTGAATATAAAACATCTTTCACCTCAAAGTCTGAAAGTGACTTTAGGAAAAGCAGAAGGTCATTTGGAAACACCTACCGTTGTTTTGAAGGATGTCTTAATTCCTCCAAAACTATTTGAAACATGAAGAAGTTTCCACTGTTCTTTTCCAACCGGTAAAAGGTAAGAAGCAGCTCCAGCACCACTCAGCAGACTGCTACAGCCTGCAGTTCAGAATGTTCTGATCAAACTGATATGTAAATGCATATCTATAAAGGTTTTGTGTCAGCTTTGTGTGGTGAGTCTCTCTGACTGGTTGAAAATAACTGATAACATCAGTATAACTGCCAGACTTCCTGCACTAGTTTATAGCTTAGTAAGCTGGTGCTCATGATGCTGACTTTCAGTTTTAACAATTTTGGTACCGTCTGAGTCACATTCATGTGAGTGTTTGCTCGAGTGCAAATTGTATTTGAGCTGGAATTGGTCTTGGGACACAAACTTACAAAGACGATTGGAAATAGGTGACCCAGAAAAGACACCAAAGCAGTCTTTGGATGCTGAGTGCTGAGTACACATCCAGAAATGAATTTAAGAGCAGTTTATGGGATGCAGATTTTAGTCAGACAATTTTTCAATGCAGAATGTCCCTCGAGAAATTTTGCCTCCCTTTTTTGAACCATGATACAAGACCAGTTTGCCCTCAACAAGACAAGTGTGTGGGGTGACAGCAACTCATCTTCATCCTCCAAATGTCACTGTAGATGAGCATCTGGTGGCTTTTAGAGGAGACTGCCCTTTCAAATAACAAGCAAGCAGTCTAACTATGACATAAAGATATGGGCAGCATGTGATGCCCTCACATGACAAGCTTGGAAAATACACGTTTATACCTGCAGACAGAGTTCCTGAAAATAACCAAGTGATGTTTGTGGTTCTGGAGATGATTGCAGACATCAGGGGACATGAGATAATAATTTCTTCATCTCCTCAGGTTAGGAGCTGTGTCAAAACTAGAAATCTTAATGTTCACAAAAAATCGCTGAACACAAAATGAACACAACATGAGGATTAATAAAATTCAAAGGCAGCAAAATGTAAATGGAATGGAAGAAACAGAATAAGCTTAAATTGTAAATATTTTTTTTAATTTAAACATCAAGGGGCAAACTAGCCAATAAGTGTCATGTAGATCTGTTTCAAAAGACACAGTTTTCATGCTTCATGGTTCTTTAAATATCAGATAAAACAAACAACAAGTACACAAAAAACTGAGACTTGGTCCCAGGCCAGTGTTTCCTCTACTGACTGGATCCTCCTTCCCTCCATCCTCTGTGTCTCCTCCTGGTGGACCTGCAGGTGAGAAACAGGTGTGAGGTGTCAGCTGTCAGGTAGGTGATGAGTGAAGAACAGAACAGAATCCATTTCCTCTTCGAACTGCTGTCAGACACTTGCTATGTTCCAATTCAGAGGCTGCATTTTAATCCCGATTACATCACAGCCAGGTGATGAAGGCTGTCCCAATTCAAAGACTCCTCGAAATGCGTCCTTCTTTTCCGTGGATTTGAAGGATGGGTCAGATGTGTCCTACGTGGCCCAGTTTCCAGCAATGGTGGCAGCTACTTAGTTGTATTACTCTTATCAATACTTTACTAGTTAAATTATTATTTATAATATTTTATAATAATATAAAAATACTTTTCAATTCTGGCAATGTGGGAGGAGTGGGCTGGTGAGTTTGAAATATTAATCTTTCTGGGTCACAAAATAAACTTTTAACATATTTTCCGGCTAGAATGTAGCTGTGTAAACTTCAAATATCTGCTCGGTTTATCAAGACATCAGGTATTTGCAAGAGTGCTCCGACACTTTCGGAGACGTCTGTTACCCACCCGCTCGATAGCTCACTGGGAGTTCAAGGCTAACTAGAGCCGGCAAGGACAGCGGCTTCCCGGCACATTGTATTCAAACCCCCCTCCCCCCACGTTCTTTCGATACTCAGGTTAAACATGATACATAAGTGACTTAGATAACTTAAAATGTTATTGTTTGGCTTTCTGTGTTCTATTTGTTCCTGACTAAATCGGTTTGGCTGAGATTAAAGTTTTCACACAGCTGATTAAAAAGAAGTGTGAGGTGGTTGAGAATTTACTCCAATGTCCTGTTATATTTTAGATGAGGAGCAGACAGCTGAGTTTATTAAAGTCCAACTGTGACGCAAATGTTAAGGTTTGGCCGTCCAGCCTCCTCGGTCTTTGGAGGACCTGGCCCACGTAGGCATTATATTACATTACATAAATCATTATCTACTGCACTCTGATCACATCACTCAGACCAGCTGCTTTCTACAAAGTCTCATCAACAACATCTTTAGAAACAAACATCAACAACCAGGAAGCAGCTTCACCTCTGATCACACACACACTCAACTCTACTCACTCACCTGGAGGACAACAACATGAAGGTAAATAATGTTGAGCTCCCACGAGTGTATTTCTCCCATTAAGACTCGACACTCGTATGTTCCACTATCAGCAGTTGTCACATTGTTCAGAATCAGAGACACGTCTCCGTCCTTCATCTGTCTGTCCTGCAGATCCACCCGGTCCTTAAAAGATGGATGCTGGTCGTCTGGAGCAAACTGACCATCCCGGTACACAACAACATGCTGTGTCCCCAGACCAGCTCTGCTCCACTCAAGAATTATGAATGTTGTTGTTTGAAGCTCGACATGGCAGAGTGACATTCTGTCCAGACTCGGCTGTGATGATGTTTGGGTCTGAAAGAGAAATCAAGAGAGAGCAGCGAGGTTAAAGGAATCAAAGTACACAATGCAGCCTTGCATTAGTAATGGTATAACCTAATAATAGCAGCCTATACTGTTTTCTTTGGTAAACTATAATTTTTATTTATAATGGTGAAGAACAGTTAAAACTGTCCTTCTGTCTGGACGTTTCTTTCCTGTCCTGTTTGTTTTCTACACCTGTTGCTGCCTGCCAATGAAGCCTGTGTAAGCCATAAAGACCTGCTCACTGTCCCTGCTGACGATTTGTTCGAGACTGTCGAGTCTTTGCGTCCCAAGGACGATGCATATGTAGCAAAGAAATATGATTCTATTTACCAAAAAAAACAAGTAGCATGGACGGAGAAATGTTTTAAAAACAGTAAAGGCACAGTGGTGGTTTTATCATTGTGAAGAAGAGTCTATAACAAATGAACTGAATGAAATCCTGGCAGGGAATACAGCAAAGACGAGCCATGTGACGCTGTCTGATCATTTTATTCCTGTCTTCAGAACAGAAATACACTTCAGTCTACAAGTGGGACAGAGCTAGCTCAGCAGGTAGGGTGTTCCCCCGTAATCACAAGGCTGGGGGTTCAAATCCACCAAACAGCTACCCTGAGGTATCCCTGAGAAAGGTACCGTGTCTACACACTGCTCCCCAGAAGACTAATTTCCTACGGGATTAATAAAGTATGCATAATTACGCAAGTTGTGGAACCGAGTTACATAAATACTCTTCCTATCTTGAGGAAGAGCATCAGAAGGAAACAGTGTAGTTTGTAATAGCTAAATCTCACCTCCAGAGACAAACACGACGAAGCCGACAAACAGCAAAGCCGAGCAGAGCAACGACATTTCCATGTTATCAACTCCTGCTGATCTTTCGGATGTTATTTTTCATAAATAACAGAGCCTCAGTTCAAAAAAGTGTAGATTATTTTATTTAAAGTTTAAATGAACCCATCAGGTCATCAACGATTACAAGGACCTTGAGTGACAGTGTCGCGTTAGAGTGACGTTCGGTGGGATGGGTTTTGCAAAATAAATTAATCGTCATCGAAAGCAGGTCTGAAAGCTTAGCAGGTTCTATTCTTAAAAGATCTCCAGAGAAAAACGCAACATAATCTCACCTATCGACAATCAGCTACAAACTAAAGACCACCAAAGTACTTCAAAATTATGTCACTATATAAAAATGTATATTCCACTATGGAGGAGACAGCATTTAGCTCTAGCCTCCAGAAAACCTCAGATATTCTGGAGAACTTTGTAAACCTTTGCTTTATAGAGAGAGACAAAGAAGAAGGAGAAACAACTACTCAACATGTTAAAGATTAGCAGCTGCAAATGGTTTGCAGGGAAGAGAACACGTGTCTCCTAATGCGGCTACATCAGCCATTTCCGTGTTTCTGTCTGCTAAGATTGTTTTAAATGTCTGAGGATATTTTAAGTAAACAACAGAACCCAAATTTAAAACCTGTATACATGAGATTACATTTAAGGTTTAATAAAGCTGAAAGTAGAGAGAATAGATCTCGGCCTTCAGCCTTTTGCTGTAATGCAACCCTTTACTCAAGGGGAAGTACCTCAGACTGATCAAAAGTAAGGGCACACGACAAAAAGATGTGATATATAAAGTAGGCCAAAGTTTTTAACAGGCTGTGTTCTTAAATAATCAAAAAGAAGATATTTAAAGTAACTTAACTCAATTTCTGTCATCCTGAATGGACTTTTAATTTTTAATTTTTTTCCCCAAAGACTATTAAAATGGGGCTGTCATGAGTCCTATGGAGATAGATTTTGCAGGACTTGTGGGCCTAGTTGACTCCTCCGCTCCACTGACATGTGCAAACCTTAATGTTGAGGTTGACACATGTACATAGTTAGAATGATTGATGATTTTCTTTCTTTCTTTCTTTCTTTCTTTCTTTCTTTCTTTCTTTCTTTCTTTCTTTCTTTCTTTCTTTCTTTCTTTCTTTCTTTCTTTCTTTCTTTCTTTCTTTCTTTCTTTTTTTCTTTAAACTTACCCAAACACCACCACTCTATAACTTTGATTGTCCAACCAGCCAACACCAAGCAACACCGAGCTTAACGCCTGTTTAGCATTGGTGGATGTTTACAGGTTGTATAAAACTGAATATAAAACATCTTTCACCTCAAAGTCTGAAAGTGACTTTAGGAAAAGCAGAAGGTCATTTGGAAACACCTACCGTTGTTTTGAAGGATGTCTTAATTCCTCCAAAACTATTTGAAACATGAAGAAGTTTCCACTGTTCTTTTCCAACCGGTAAAAGGTAAGAAGCAGCTCCAGCACCACTCAGCAGACTGCTACAGCCTGCAGTTCAGAATGTTCTGATCAAACTGATATGTAAATGCATATCTATAAAGGTTTTGTGTCAGCTTTGTGTGGTGAGTCTCTCTGACTGGTTGAAAATAACTGATAACATCAGTATAACTGCCAGACTTCCTGCACTAGTTTATAGCTTAGTAAGCTGGTGCTCATGATGCTGACTTTCAGTTTTAACAATTTTGGTACCGTCTGAGTCACATTCATGTGAGTGTTTGCTCGAGTGCAAATTGTATTTGAGCTGGAATTGGTCTGAACACAAACGAAAAACAAAACAAAAAACAAACAAAGAAACACTGAGCTAGTGTGCACTAAACTCCTACACACAGAACCCCCATCTTATCTTAATGACCTTGTAGTACCATATCACCCTATTAGAGCACTTCGCTCTCGCTCTGCAGGCCTACTTGTTGTTCCTAGAGTATTTAAAAGTAGAATGGGAGGCAGAGCCTTCAGTTTTCAGGCCCCTCTTCTGTGGAACCAGCTTCCAGTTTGGATTCGGGAGACAGACACTATCTCTACTTTAAGATTAGGCTTCAAACCTCCTTTTTTGATAAAGCATATAGTTAGGGCTGGACCAGGTGACCCTGAATCCTCTTTTAGTTGCGATAGGTGTAGGCTGCTGGGGGATTTCCATGATGCACTTCTTTACTCAACGTTTTTCAGCCACTGTGTGTTTATACACCTCTCTGCATTAACTATTATTAATCTCTCCTACAACGTGTCTTTTGTCCTGTCTTCCTCTCCCCACTCCCACCATTCACAGCAGATAACCGCCTCTCTCTGAGCCTGGTTTTGCTGGAAGTTTCTTCATGCTAAAAGGGAGG
>NW_024584677.1:10662-13554 GCF_018398535.1 Haplochromis burtoni
TTTTTTCCTTTTCCTTTTTATTCTCAACAAATTCTTGCTCATAGAGTGTTATCTTATTGTTGGGGTTTTCTCTGTATTAATGTAGAGTATTTCAGTATCAGGAGCCTTGAGGCAACTATTGAACTGGTGCTGTATAAATAAAATAAAATTGAACCAAATTGAATAAAACTGACAATACAAGAGCTTTAAAGAGAGAGAGAAACGTGCCACTACGGGGTCAAACTGGAACACTCCCCTCCATAACTTAAAAACTTCTTTTATTGCTTTGATCACATATTACTTATTCCACATAATTTCTGAACCAAATGTTACAAAACAGAAGATTTAATAATTTTTGACATTTTGACTAATAAACACTGTTACAGAGAAAAAGTCTGAGGAGCAACAGAGAGATGAGAAGAAGAATAATTGAATGAATACATGATGGTAACAGACAAACAAAAGCAAAAGCAAATTTACCTTTCATTTGAGATTATGTTCCTAAGGTACAGGTTCACTATATGTCTCTTTCTTTCACACACTGAAAGGAAGAGACATATAGTAATAAAAATCAGGTAGGGAACATAATAAAATGGAACGTAAAGGATTAGATAAGAGCAGCACAGAACAGAGAGAGGTGTGTTTCACTTTCAACTAAGATTGAGTCTGTAGATTGTAATCAGTTGGCTGAAAGAAGACCTGCACAATAAAAGATTTGTAAAACCATTAAGAAGTTTGGCTAAAGTTAACATTTCCCCACTGTACATATAGGTACATTTATAACAGGAAGATTAGAATTCAGAAAAAGCCTCAAACATAATTACCAAGTCAGAGAAACATTACCACACAATATTAAAATTCCAAACAGTAGTAAAACTGTAAAACTTTGAACCAGCACTGCCACTTTTGCGTATTTGTGACTCACTAAGAAAGCCATACATCGAGCACTGGCTAGGCTGCATCCATGAGTGTGCTGTAGCGGAATGTGTAAGTGCAAACAAGGAAGTGTTGCGCTTTACTGCTAAGAATGAATGAATGTCTGTATCTTGCTGAGAAGGAAAACAAGGTTTCCATCTTTTTCTGACGGCTATGTCGTGGTCACTAGTTTTCTGAATTATTATTTACTATTCATATTATACATGTATTCTACTTTTTATTATTAGAAAATGACACACTACATGATGTCAACTTAATTGAGGAATTTAATACATTATATTCTACAGTTAACATCATGAGGTTGATTATTAAATGTTTTTTGCTTTAAAAACTTGTTTTAGATGTCATGTACAAGAAACAGGAAGTATAGTGTTTCCAAGGATACAGTGAAACACGGTCAAGCCTCATTTTGTTATGCCCGTTTTTCATTCTGAAAAATTGTATCCGCTTAATTAACCAATAATTCAATTCAACTTAAATTTATTTCTGCAGCGCCAAATAAAAACAACAGTCATCTCAAGGCACTTCATATTGTAAGGTAGATCCTACAATAGTTTCCGTATTGTTATTATTGAACATAATCACAATTATCACTAGATAACATTGATAAAGAAGAATAAGCAGATTCTCGAGTACTATTTCTGTCTGTTGTTACTTCTTGTATCAAATTAATCCACTGATAGTTGTCAGTACACCAAGCATAAAATAAATAGAATGTTTTTTTAATTATTTGATTTCTAGAATAAACAGAATCAAAGTTCATTTCATGAGCTGGCGAAACAGGTCGGAAAATGTCCATGGAGGCAACTCAGTTTTGAAATGTAGATGTTGTCCTAAAACCACCTTTGTACAAATCACCTGTGAGTGATTTTTGTTTGTCTTTGCTTTTATAAGGCACAGAGTCTCAAATATCTTGATGCATGCTCAACCAGCTAAGAAAATCCCCAAGGGTTGATTCTGTTCATCTGGACACATTTTCAGCGGGAGAAATATTTCGTCACCCATCCAAGTGACTTCTTCTTCTCCTATAGTAATGATTAACTGAGAATGCCTACTCATTTTATGAATCATAAACCACCAGACAGTTAAACCGGGCAGATAACCGCATCAACATATGAGGTAAAAGTACATAAAAAAAAGCTGAGTTAAAGCGAAGTGTTAAGAAAGGTGAAGGACTAGAGCGACATGAGGAAAAAGCTCTCGATTGTGATCAATCTCCTCTGTTTGGGGAGTCTGCTGACCACTTTTACCTGGTACGCGTTCGAGGACAGGTGAGTAATCACCTTTGTATCTTACAGATAAAAACCAGAGGTCATGAAACAAAGTATTCTGATCAAAAGTAGCTTATGGCACTGTGATGAACGCTTCCCAACAGTTGGGAAGCTGCGTAAAATGCTAATATAAGCCTGAGGTTGCAGAAATACAAACATGCTTAATTTAAGTAGAAATACACATTTCATATTTGTTAAAAAATACTCTGGTAAAAGCTGAAGTACATGTCTTCATGTCTTTGTCATTCATTCTTACGTAACCACAAACCTCAGCTCTCACTCTATATTTCCTTCTAAGGGAATAACATAGTATTTGGCATGTTTGTTTTGTTTGCATTGTTCTTTTGATACAAGTTTTGTTGTGCAGTGAAAATAAGGTTAGAGTCACATGACCAGTTTACTCTGACTACACAACATTATTGGTTAAGAGCTGAGAAACCACAAAGTGGGGAATCTACAAAGAGGTACTGAACCTTCAGATGTTGCTGTAGCTCAAGCGTGTGCAGTCATATTCGTTGTGTTCCCACTAGTGCTGTCAGCATTAATCTGAAATGATGTTAATGCCACAACGCGGCAAATCGCCCCGTGCTGGACGGCCAACTCCGTTAACGCGGTAGCTCGTTAACGGAGATTTGCCGTGTTGTGTTAACGTCATAACGCTGACAGCATTAGTGGGAACAAAATGAATATGACTGCACATTTACGC
>NW_024584678.1:0-1184 GCF_018398535.1 Haplochromis burtoni
AACATGAAGAACTTTGCCTACTTCGTGTCTTGCTTGCTGTGTAATTATATTGTCTTCAACGTTCCAGCGAATAGGTTCAAGCTACGAACCTATCATCCTCAAAGATCTGAACTGGTGCTTACGAACCTCTCGAATAATCAGCTCCTTGGTCTGATACCGATGAAGACGAATTATTACCGGTCTAGGTCGAGCACCAGGATGTGGTTTAGCGATGAGTGTCCTATGGGCTCGATCCACTACAGGGGGGGACTGAAGTTTTAAAGTCGGCTGAGATGCTGGCTCTGCTCTCTTCTAGCATGTTGGCTATGCTAGTCAACGCCGTGCTATCCACTGTCGGAGAGGTGGCCACGTCATCTTCATTATCTGTCATAATAGTCGCCTTTTTCTTCCTTGGCATTTGTTAAATATGTTTGGGTTTCAAATGCAAGCTCTTTCTGTCTTGGTTGGGTTAAATTTCCTGAAAAATATAAAACTTTTAAAAAATGTCGCTGCGAAGAGCTGAGACGGTACTGCCTTCACATGCTTCACTAAGCCGGAAGTCGAGATGATATTTTATCTAGATCATTTATTTTTCAAAGGTTCATAACAGAAAGTTTAACATTATTATTTTTCTCTTTATTGTCTCTTCAGATTGAGTGTCTGTAATCTCTCAGAGAGAAGTTGTGAAACTCTGTCTTCACTACTCAGCTCCCAGCCCTCTAATTTGAGATAGCTTGACCTGAGTAACAATGACCTGAAGGACTCTGGAGTGAAAGTTTTGTCTTCTGGACTGAAAAGTCCATATTGTGAACTGGAAACACTCAGGTCAGCGTTCTTGAAATGTTCAGTAGATGAGGTTTAGAGGTTTACAATCTAAGGTTTAGATTGACTAATGGCTATTTTTTAACTCCTGTTTCATTTTTGGCTGCCATTTCCTGTTTGCATTTAGCTATTTTGCTATTCTCTAAGAGTATTTGTCATGTCTGCAGGTGTCAGGCTGCCTGATCACAGAGGAAGGTTGCAAGTCTCTGGTCTCAGCTCTTAGCTCCAGTTCTTCCCATCTGAAAGAGCTGGACCTGAGCTACAATAACCCAGGAGAGGCAGGAGTGAAGATGCTTGAGCAGCTAAGACTGGACACTCTGAGGTATGTAGATGGCCGTTACAGCCACAAACAGTGTCTGATAGATGAGGAAACTGGCTCTGTC
>NW_024584678.1:1209-8304 GCF_018398535.1 Haplochromis burtoni
TTTTTTTATTTTTTTTTTTTTTTTTTTTTTTTTTTTTTTTTTTTTTTTTTTTTTTTTTTGCACAAGAGGGTTTAATTTTCTTTTTTTTTTTTTTCTTTGGTGCGCCTCCCGGCCCCGCGCGGGGCCCCCGCCGCCGCCCCGCGCCGCGCCCCCTCTCCGCCTATGCTGTTCCGCTTGCCCCGCCCCTTCCCCGCTTGTTCGCCCGCGTTCTCCTGTGCGCCCCCGTCTGCCGGGTCCTGGGCGGCTTCTGCTTCGTCCTCGTTTGTCGCTTTTTCTGCCCCCTCGCCCCCCCGTGTTCCGCCCGCTCTCTCCCCCCGTTCCCGTCCGCCGGGGCCCCCTGCCCGTGCCCTGTCCGTGTGTGCTTCGCCCCGCGGCCCTGGTTTCCCCGCGGGCCCCGTTTCCCTGGTCCGCTCGTTTCCCTCGCCTTGCCCCGCGTCCTGTTGGCCCTTTCCCTCCCCCGTTCCTTCTCTCTGTTTTCGTTCCCTCGTCGTTCTGCGGGCGTCCGTTCCTTCGTTCCCTCCTCCCCCGCTCACCCCGGGGCGCCTGGTTCCGCCCTCACCTTCTCTACTTCTTCTGCTTTCTTTCCTGCTTCGCTTGTTTTTTCATACCTTTGTCCTCCCCGTCTGTGCGCGCGTCCGCGGGTGCCCGGTCGCCTCGCCCCCGCGCTTTCGTCCGGGCCGGTTCCCCCCGGCCGTTTCGTGCCGCGCTGCCGCGGCCTTCCCCACCTCCACAACTCCGCCCGCCCCCGCCGCACTCCGTCCCCCTCGTCCGCGCCGCCGCGTTTTGTTTTGCTGGCCCTTAGTGTGTGTCTGTGTGGCGCACCTCTCGCCGCACTCTGTCTCCCCCTCTTGCTTCCTCCCCCTTGCCCGCTTCCTTCCTCTTCCTTGCCCCCCTCTGTGGTTGCTTGCCTCTTCCTGTTTTGCTTCCCCGCTTGGTTCGCTCTGCCGGACCCGGCCGTCCCTTTTGCCCTGGCTCCCGTGCCGCCGCCTCCGCTCCACTTCTTTTTTTCTTTCTTTTTGCCTTTTTCGTTTTCTTGTCTGTCCTTTCTTTTCTTTTTCCCTTTTCCCCCGTGTCTTGTCTGCCTGCCCTCCCCCCTTTCCCCTGCTTTGTCTTTACCGGTCCTCCCTGGGGCCCCGCCCTCGCCCCTGTTTGTACCCGCCGCCCTCTTCCCCCTCGCCGCTTTCTTCCGCGTTTTCTGTTTCATCCCACTTGGTTTCCGTGCCCCCGTCCCCTCCCTCCCTGTGTGTTCCCGCTTTCTTCTCTTGGGCTCCCTTCCTCCCCTGTCGCGTTCTCACGTCCCCCGGCTGCCGCCCTCCCCCGTTCCGCTTCCTGCGTTCCTCCGCGCTCTGCGCCCTGGTTCTTCCCCGCGTTTCCTGTGTTGCCCCGTCGCGGTGGGTTTCCCTTTCCCCGTGTCGGTGTTGGCAGTGCGGCTTGCCGGGCGCCCTTTGCTGCCTCGCTGCCGCTCTGCTCCTGTCGCCTGCCCTCTGCCTGTGTTGTGGTCCTCCCGTCCCTTTCCTTCCCTGTCCCCTGTCCGGGCCCCCTTTGTGTTGCCTGCCCGCCCGTCCCTTCTCTTCCTTGCCGCTCCCCTCTTCTTTTGCTTGCCCTCCTTTGTTTTCCTCCCTGGCTTCCCTGCTTTTTGCCCCGCTCTGCCTTGCCGGTCGGCGCCTGTGTGCTTTTGCTGCACGCTGCTCTGCTGCCGGCTTGCTTGGGGCCCGCTTTTCCCCCGGTGGTGTTGTGTGGTCTCCTCTCACGTTTTCTTGTTGCTCCTCTCTCCTCGCCTCCGTTGCTGCCGCTGGTCTCCTGTCTGTTGTTCTGTTCCCTGCCCCGCGGCCTTTGTGCCCTTCCCGCGTCCCGCTTCTTCTCCTTGTTTTCCTCTCCTCTAACCTCCTGCTTTTCGTCGGGCGTGGCCCCTCTCTGCGTCCCTCCTTCCCCCGCCCCGCTTCTCTTTGGCCTATTCTCCCCCCAGCGGGACCCTTCCCCGTGGCCCTCTGCTTTCCCTGTGGCCCTTTTTCCCTTTGCTCCTTTCCGCCCACCCGTTTCTCCCTCCGCCCCTGTTTTTGTCGCGGCGCTTCCCCGTTTGCTTCTTGGTTGTTCCCCCGTTGTCCCGCTGCGCGTTCCATCCACCCCCCGCTTCCTTCCTGTGGCTGCCCTGGCCGGTTTTCCCGGGCGACTCTCCGGCCTCCCCCGCCTCCCCGTGGTCCGCTGTGCGTCCTTCCCCCTCTGCCCCTATCCCTACTTCCGCTGCCGCCCTTGTTTTTCTTGTAGCCCCGCTGCCCCCCTTTCGTTTTGCCTCTCTGCCCCCCGGCCGCTTTCCCGTCGTTTGTTCCCCCGCCCCTGTCCCTGCCCCCTACACCTCACCGCCTCTCCTGCTCTGCGGCTCCCCGCTCCGGCCCTCCCCTCACTCCGTCGCCACCCCCTTGTTGTTGCCCCTGGTGCCCGCTGCCCTCTCTGGTTGTTTCTGTCCACTCTCCCTTGTCTTCCCCCTCACCCCGCTGGCCTTGTTTTTCCTTTTCCTCCTCGTCACCTCTCTTTCCCTCCCTTTCGTATCTTCCTCGTGTTTGACGGCTCCCTCTCCGCGCGGCCTTTCACCGCCCGCGCTTTGCTGCTGGCTGTCGATCCGGCGCCCGCGCCCGGCTTGCCTGCTCCAGCCGTTGGTGTTTCCCTCCCTGCCTGCTCCCGCTGGCGCCCCCCGTCTCCTTGCGCCCGCCCCTCCCCCTCTCCGCTGCACCTCCCCTCCGCCGTCTGGCCCCGTGTTCCCACCGCCTCCGTCCCTTCCCTGGCCACTCTCCCCGTCGCCCGTTGCCTGGCCAGTTCTGCTTGGCTGCCCGCTGGCTCCCCTGCCACGGTGCGGTGGTCCCCCTCCCCAGGCCGGCCTTCTCCTGTGCTTTAACATCCTCCTTTGCCTTGCTCCCTTGTGCTTTACCGCCTGGTTCTTCTTCCTCTTTTTCTTGTCCAGCCTGCCCCCCGCACCCTCTCCCTGTTGGCCCCTCTGCCATTTCTCTCTCGTTTCTACCCGGCTGGGTTTCCTTCTCGCCCCGGCCCCCCCGCCATTGCCCCGTTATTTCAATCCATTCTCCTGCACCCCCCCCATCAGGCTGACCCCTGGCTGCTTCCCCCCCTTGTGGTTGCATCCCTCTTGTGTGCCTCATTTCGTTTCCCCCTCCCCTGCCTGACATCCTGCCTCTACTCCTTGTTTCTGCGTGCACGCCACCCGACCTGTACCGACCTGCCCTGTTTCCATCTCCCCGGTACCGACCTCCCTACACCCGCGTCCCTTCCTCCCCCCGGGTGCCCCACAGTCTGCACATCCCCATTCCTGCCCCCACGTCGCTGGCTCCCCGCACCCCCATCCCGCTCCACAGGTTCCGTGCCTGTGGTGTGGCCGGTGTGGCGGTGGCTCCGCGCGTCAGCGGCGACCTCTGTCGCCGGCCCGCAGTGGCCCGCAGACCCCGCCCCCCCCTGCTGCCCGCCCCCCCCCGCTCTGTTTCGAGACCCAGGCGGCGGAGGAGGCAGCGGCGGAGGCAGCTGGGGTGTTTCTCTGTTATTGTGCCACACAGAGGAATAATGATCAGAGAACAAAAGACTCCAGGACTGATCATTTCCACCAAACACACACTCATCACTCCTTCCTTTCCTTCTGATTCCTCTGTAACTCACTGATATCCAAGCCCTCCTCGTCCACTCGACCTCCCAGTAACAGCGACCAGTCAGACCATCTCTACACAGCAGCTGTTCACAAACATCAAATCTGTCTGGATGATCAGGATATGACTGAACCTCCTCCACATGTGTCACCTTCCTGTTGTTGTCAGACAGTTGGAGCTTTGTGTTCACTGTGTTTGTGTCGATTGTGAGTTGACAGGAATCTGATGGAGAGAACAAACACAATCCAGCTGCAGTTATTGATCCATCATCTGTTCATTGATTGACCCTTTGATGATGACTCCTGACATCAGAATGATGAAGATGGTTGAATGTGTGCTGCTTTGTTTTCATGAATCCCATTAAAAACACACTTACACTTCCTCAGACCTGGTCTCAACCATCGGACTCCAGCAGGCTCCACCCTGAAAGGAGGAGGGGGGTCAGAGCAGCACAGTCAGCATGCACACATGGACATTACATGGCTCTCACACACACACTGTTACACACTGACTCAAAGCTGGCAGTCCAACTTTTGAACATTAAATGTTAAACTACATTATATGATCAGAAACATCATTAAACAGCTGGCCAATCATCACAAGTGAGTAATCAATTGACTAAACGCAATTGAACTACAGTATAATGTGTTCCAACCGCTTAAATGTCCAGGGGGACGACCTGATTGAACATAGATGCCACAGTCAAGGTTCAAACACCTACTTGTGACATGTCATGCATGTTAGGCGATGGTCTGCACTTCACTTAAAATGTATAGAGACTGCTCGGACCTGGGTACAAAAACTGAGTTCAGTACAGAGTGAGTGCAGCAGCCAGTGCATCGACATATGATTTAGCCTATAGTGCAGCCGCGTCATGCACACCACATACTGCTTTCTATGTAAAGGAGCCTTCATTCTCAGATTAGGGCTGTTTGTGACCATAAAGTCTGTCTCACAAGGGCAGCCACTGGTCCAGGCGAGGATGCCTCCACAGTGGGATGTCTGAGGGTGCAGACATGGGTGAAGTTAGGACCAGGTGCCAGTGGACCTCTGGAGATAGGAGTTATTGTTTCACTCCACCAAAAGCAGGAGAGAAAGATGTTTATTAATAATCCTTCTAATTAATAAATGCTCTGTAGAGCAAATTTGTTGAAGGTAAACAAACATAAATGATGGAAACAGCATCAACCAATCACAATGCTGCACTCTTGCAGGAGGAGGTTGTGATTTGATGCATGTGATGAATATATTTATTTCTTATTCTCCTAACAGGAAAATTATCCTTTATTTTTGTATATTTATACTAACATAAGTGCATTTAAAGGCTCGTCATCTTGATTTATTTATTCAGAAATGATATCAAACAATAATACAGGGAAACCCTGAATTAAATGACACAATTCTTGGTCATTGATGGTTACAGCTCAACAGTGTCTCTGGGACCACTTTTGACAGCATTTGACTGAAGTGCTGGTTGGCTGCAGGGCCACCATGAAGGCTCTTTCTGGAGCTCTCAGTGCTGCAACACATATCCTGCAGTGCAGGCTGCAGGGTAACAGGACCAGTGGTTGTTAATACTACATCCACTTTACAGTCAAAAACACCCACTAGTCTGGGCCTTACACCCAACCGGTGACCCGGTTTCCTCCACCAGCTCCATCCCTTTGTTTCTTAATCTCTTCTTTCTGTTGGAATGATTATTTCTTATTATAATTTGAATTTCAAGGTTGATCGACCAAAGTTAATTCACTTTGACTGCATTCTATTTTTCTGTTGTTTTCTACTAACTATTATCACAAAGTCCAGAAGATCAATTTGATATTTTAGCACAAACAAGTTTCAGTAGTAAACGCTCAGAAGCAGCAAACTAGCAGTGTCACGGGGCCGAGTGGCCTGCACTGAACAGGACTCCGGTGCAGAAACAGCAGATGATGTAACAATTATTTATTAGGCTTAAGTGCAAAAAACATAGCAAGGTCAAAGGTTCCTATATGTGTGATTGTTCAAATAACACTGGTTTCCAGCATTAAGTAATCAACTGCAGTCTCTCTGTGTGTTTTCTAACTCAGGTGTCTCAGCTGAAGGATTACAGGGTGATTTAAAGAAATCCCCTGTCATTTAAATTGGTCCTTCGAGCTTAGCGATGGAAACAACAGACACGTTTCTGTGACTCCAATCCAAGGTCTGACTGCTGTATCCTGACGTCGTGGGGAGCCAGCATCGAAGTCTGTCGACAGCCCTCTCTAGGTAGAGGTGAAAGTCCTGGGACGTAAATTCGGGTCCGGGCCGGTGAAGTCTGGTCCATGGCGTTGGGATCCAGCCAAGACAACTTGAATAACCAGCAAGAGACAACTGAGGGTGAGAAAACACGTGTAGGTCTAATCCGCCGCAAGGATTTGAAATAAACACGTGTAGGTTTAACCCGCCGCAAGGGTCTGTAGGTCTAATCCGCCGCAAGGATTTGAAATAAACACGTGTAGGTTTAACCCACCGCAAGGGTCTGTAGGTCTAATCCGCCGCAAGGATTTGAAATAAACACGTGTAGGTTTAACCCGCCGCAAGGCTCTGCCGGAAGTACTTTGTGACAAATTCGCGCGCAAATGTCTATCTGTGTGTATGTATATGTGTTTTGGAAGTAAATTGATTTTACAGCACAGTAAGCTGCTGAATTACTTCCATTGTTTTTACTGTTTTCTTTGTGTTCCTGCAAAGAGCCCAAGTACTGGTGACAAAGGGAAAAGGTCGAGTTCCGTCTCGTAAAACTGACACCGCTCCGTGAATAGCCCGGAGTCGAAGGGCGTGTCAATCACCACCCCCGAGTCTAGTACCAGAGAAGGCTTTGCAGTTCTGTGATAATGGGGAATAAGCCCACAAAACTCACTGCTGACGAGCAGTGGCTAGAAAAGAAATGTCCAGGCGCCGGACAAATCAGTGCTTGTAGATGGAGAAATCCTAAGAAACCAAAATGTCCCACTTGGGAAGGAAAATGCAGCCCCTCAGCGTTAACACAACTGAAAGAAGCTCTTTTTGAAAGAAATAGGATCAACAAAAAACTTAAAAAAGAAAGGTAAACGTTCCAGGCCTGGAAAGAAGAAGCAGTTAGGCGAGATGAAAATAAAAATAAAAAACAAGAGAAAAAAGATAAACCGTCAGAAAAACAGAACTTAACCGCCAGTTTAGTTAATCCAGAAGATGAGACACCGTGCGGTGTTCATGATACGCGTAGTAATCCATCGCCATATGCACCGCCACGGCCCACTCCTGCAGCCAGAGCAGCAGCACCACCTACTATACACTCACCTATATCAGGAAGAACTAGGTCACACACAGATCATCGTCCTTATGCAGAAGCACAGACAATGCTAAAGAAACTCTCACTCAAAAGTAGCCCACAAGTAGAAATAGGTCGTGATCCCACTGGGACCGACATCAGGGGAGACACACTCGACCC
>NW_024584678.1:9944-13552 GCF_018398535.1 Haplochromis burtoni
CGAACGGTTCAATATCGATACGAATATCGTTGCACCCCTAGTATTTACCCAATGGTAGCAGTGGCAAACTCCACATTTGGCCTATTAATAGGGCCAGAAGGACAGGAAGAGCAAGATGCATGCCCAAGCATACATGTTTTCCGTCCGTGGTCACAAGTGGACAGACAGAATGTCCTGAAAGACGTTCCTCCACTGAATGAAGGTTTTATACCATGGAGGGACGCTGTAGAAATGATCAGAAGGCAATGGTATTTAAACGGTCATGAGATGCTTCAAGTATTGCAAGATTTATTAGGATTAAAAATAGGAACAGTTAGAGGAGATTATACCGGCTCAAGTGCCGGGGGAGCATCATACCCACCAGCATGCGTAGAACTAAACAATGCTCTAGCAAATTTATATGAGAGAATTAGAGAACGGTTGGCCCCAAGGGCTGACTATGGAAAAATAGGAGAGGTAAAACAAAAAGAAGCGGAAACGGCTTCTGATTTCCTGGACCGCCTGCGTCCAGTTTTTAGACAGCATTCAGGATTAACTTACGAGGAGGGTCCAGAGACCCCATATCAGCAACAACTTAAGAATGCCTTTTTAAATGGCCTCCTACCACCAGTGAAATCACATGTAGAAAAACACTGGGTGACTATGAACATAGGATCACTGCCCGATGCACTGCAATATGCAGAACATGCCTGCCGTGTTATAAAAAAGAAACATGAGAATGTAGGCACTTTCACAGTAGATCCAGAGACAGGATTTATTGCATTTTCAGGAGAATATAGAGGACAGATGCAAGGACGAAGGAGAGGAAATAGAGGAAGGGGCAGAGGAGGTTACAAAGGCAGAGGAAATAACCGATCAGAACGTTACGACAGGGACAGAGATAATACCTGTTGGCAATGTGGAAAGGAAGGACACTTTTCTAGAGACTGTAGATCAGGGAAAAATAGAGAAGGTAGAAATGAAGATTGACTAAACAGAGAACAAGGAAGTGAGGAAAAACAGGATGATACAGAGGTGTTTAACGTGTATGAACTAGTTGCACAGTTAGAACAAAGACCCATACTAAAAATTCATGTAAATGGCCAACCCATGACTATGTTATGTGACACAGGTGCACGCAAGACCGTTCTGAATAAAAACTCTAAAAATCTGAAATTTTCAAAAAACACCCTGACAGTTAAGTCGGCATCAGGTCACACTAGTGTAAAATCTCTAACAGAAGGGCTACTGCTAGTGCATAAAGAAAGTGGCAGGAGCTGTAAAAATCAATGTATATACGATCCATCCTGTCCAGTCAACCTCCTAGGGAGAGACAGCATAGAGAAATTAAAAATTGGTGTAGTGCCAGGAGCACAAGGCATGCACGCAGAATTAATGTTAAATCATGAAGAGGTAGAAGGAGAGGGACAGATTAATTATAGGAGTGAGGGAAACGGAGAGCCCCACTACTATTGGACTTTAGACCTTCCACCATTAGAGCCTCTTCAGCAGTTGGCAGAGAGGTATTTGCCACCAGACTCCCAATCACTTGCTTTTGATGAGTTTCATAACACATTAAGATTCAAACAAAGCCCAGGCCCAGATCCTTCATATGACACACAAATTCACAGATTAGGCCCACAGAGGCTTACATTGCAGCACCTCTATGTGACTAAAAGTGGCAACGCTGTGTGTTCAGTGATACAAACTAAAAAAGTGCAGGAAATGAACAGGATGCCAAAACCACATGTGTCTGTAGCACGAAATGCAAACACAGACTGGAGGGAGTTAGGTCATGTTCTGACTCAAGTTGAGAGAGAGAGATATGAAAAAACTGAATTAACACATGAAGGATGGCTTCAGGGCCGTAGAACAGGATGCATGAGGTACACATTAGGATGGGTACTTACGACACAGCCAGCAACCCATCTATCTGACTGTGCAGATACTCACATGTCTGACACCAATAATGAATGACCCCTATTCTCACTAGAGCTGTTCCCAGAATTAAAACGGTTGCCCGAAAAGCTGTGGTCAATGGGTCCAACTGATGTTGGACTAATCAAAGGTGCAGACCCTGTTGTGGTGAAAACAACCACTACATACAGACCAGTTAAACCACAGTATCCCCTGACAACAGCAGCAAAGGCAGGGATTGAACCGGTGATTGCTGACATGGAGAGAGCAGGCATTCTAGTAAAAACAGACAAAGTAACTTGCAACACACCTATTTTCCTGGTGAAAAAAGCAAGCACGGGAAAATACAGTTTAGTGCATGATTTAAGAGCAATAAATGAAGTGACGGAGCAAATCCCACCAGTAGTGGCAAACCCACACACAATTTTGAATCAAGTGACGCCTAAAGAACAGTGGTTTTCAGTCATAGACCTGTCAAATGCATTCTTTTCTGTGCCATTGCATCCAGAGTCACAGCACCTTTTTGGTTTTACATTTAATGGCCAAAAATACACGTACACGAGGCTCCCTCAAGGCTTCCAAAACAGCCCAACCTTGTACGCAGAGGCATTAAAGAAATCTATGTCACTATGCACATTGCCTGCACCAGGGCAATACCTCTTGTACGTGGACGATATTCTGATTACAGGCATCACACAGGATGACTGCAAAGCCAACACTGTGGCAGTATTGCATCATCTAGCTGAGCAAGGACACAAGGTGTCACAACACAAACTCCAATTGTGGAGTCCTAAAGTTACATACTTAGGACACACACTCACAGGAGAGGGAAAGAAACTGTTAGACAGTAGGAAGCTAGCAGTACAGAACGCTCCAAAACCTCTCACAAAGCAACAAATGATGAGTTTTCTAGGTCTCTGCAATTTCTGCAGAACCTGGATACCGGAGTATGTGTCAGCAGTCCAACCCCTGCAAGATATGATCTATGGCAGGAATTTAGGACTGAAAGACAAAATATAATGGACTCCAGCAGCTGAAGAAGCATTTAGTAACTTGAAACTAGCATTACAGACGAACACTGTTTTAGCACTGCCTGACTATGACAAGCCTTTCTGCTTACATGTAGACGGAGGAGCAGGTTATATGAAAGCAGTGTTAACACAGGCATTTGGAGAAAAACAACGCCCGCTTGCATTTTACTCGTGTAAATTGGACTCTGTGGCTACAGGCCTGCCTACATGTGTACAGGCCTGTGCAGCCGCAGCAGAGGCAGTAAAAAAGTCAGCTGACATTGTCTTAGGGCACATTTTAATCATCAAAGTACCACACGCAGTAACTTCAATTTTACTCCAAGCCAATTTGTCCTACCTCACACATGCAAGACAACTATCATATCTTGGAATCTTGTTGTCACAATAACACATTAGGATCGAAAAGTGTGGTCAATTGAACCCGAGCACACTTTTGGCCGCACCCGAGGAAGGTGATCCACACTGCTGTATGCAAAAATTAGATGAGGAGACAAAGCCACGTGCTGACATTTACAGCACACCTCAACCCGGCTTTAGTAATGTTTTCGTAGATGGCTCAGCATCTAACGGTGTGTTCACACCGAACGCGATGGACGCGAATAAAACGCCCCAAACGCCCCTAATTTGACGCGTGTACATTCGCGTCTCAACGCGTGTCCAAGAAAAATCCATCGCGTGAAC
>NW_024584679.1:0-9746 GCF_018398535.1 Haplochromis burtoni
CTGTTTTTGTTAGATGATATAAGTGTGTAGTATGTGTGTATCATAAATGTGTTTTAGGCACCATAAATACTAGCATGAATATATACTCCGTGCTAGCTTGGAAGTTGTGGTGGGTTGAGCTAACCCTCTTCCCCACTGTTTGTATTTGGTCGTAGGAGCTGGAGTGGGCAAATTATTTACTTGGAGGTCTTTCTTTCTTTTACCTTTTTTATCAGGTATGTCGGATTTCATGTTGTTGTTTTTGTTTTATCTTATGTCAAATATGTTACGTGTAAATGCATATTTTATGTTTAATGTAAAAATAAATGCCAGCCCCTTTTCTACAATTCCCCTGTGGGAGAGGAGCTGGAGTGGGCAAATTATTTACTTGGAGGTCTTTCTTTCTTTTACCTTTTTTATCAGACACAACGCAGAATCACACCGGTTACATCAGGTGAACTGAACTTCAGGTAAGAAGTTATGACCTGCAGTCTATCTGGATCAGATATAAACGAAGTTTAGGTGGAGTTTATTTTCGTTGTGCTGACTTTTTACAGTCAGTTACAATAACTTTCTGCTAGCTAGCTTGACGGAGTTTTTATACAGCTGGGTGGGTGCTATGATGTTACTGATAGTGAACTTTATTTTATTCATAAGGTTAGTTAGTAGAGTTGCCAACGGCTCCTTAAAAAAATGGAATGGTCCCTCATTCAGAGAAAATATTACACGTTTCGTATTGAGCTGAGAAGAGACGCAGTTTGTCCCGGACTTTCGCTATAATGAAAAAAAGACACAAAGCTGGAGTTATTCTGTCGTTACGCTGCACAGCTGCCTCTTCTTCTCTCATTCTCTCCCCCTCCCTCTCCTGTTGCTACTTCAATCATGAAACTGATCAATGATCAGCTGATCGGCTTTTCTCTCGTTTGTTTATCGCCCACTTTGCGCCAGAAAGAGGAAACCAGCGGATGTCGCGCTAAACAACAGCAGCACGTTTAAGCTTGATCAGCTGTTGTTAGAATTTATTTAATATTAATTTCTAGTATCAGCTGATGTTTGCTGGAGCCACAGCTGTAAACCTGCTGGTCATGATATCGGTTTGGATATCTGGTGAGAGGGAAACATGAAGATGAAACCAGGAGATGTCCTTACTGAATCATCAGAGCTGAACAGGTGATGGAGAAACAGGTTTACCTTTTAGGTGACATGAATGAGTTGAAGGGAAGTTATGAACTGTTTCTGAGAGACAAATAACACCAGGATCCTTTTCTAAGCTGACAGCTGGTAACTGTGCAGGGGCGGGTCTAGCAAAGTTTTGCCAGGGGGCCAGGTAGGGCATTAACAGGGAGAAGGGGGGCACAAAGAAATACTTTTCTTTCTTATTCTCATTTAAAATATCTAGCTTTTAATAAATAATTATCTGAATCTTGCGAACAAAGTTTTTATCTGACGTAAAATGTATAGAAATCATACATATACCAAAAAGACAGTGTACATCACTGTCACAACAGCATTTGTTTTCATTCAAAGGCTTTATGGCTTTAATACCTGGTGGGCCGGTCTGTAGTGAAAATGCCCAATTTTTTGTCCCAGTCCAGCCCTGCAGGTTAATACTGGCAGTGTCACCATGCCAGCTGACTGTATTTCATCATCAGCCAGTGTTGTTCTTTATACATCAATATTACCAAAGTGTCATGGTCCTGGGTCGGTGACCCAGCGCTTTTAGTTTGTTATCATTTTCTAGATGATGATTGTTTAAGTTCTGTGTTATATTCGGTCTGCCTCTGAGTCTGCGTCTGTATCTGTCTGTCTATGGTGTCACCCCATCTGTTTGTGAATCTGTCTGTTTAGTTCAATGTCTTGTCTGGTTCCATGTGTCTGAGTTTCCTGTTTTATTGTGAAGGTCCGTGTCGTATGTGAGTGTGATCAGTTTACGTTTCCCCTGTCCCGTCAGCCCAGATTCCTCCCAGCTGTGTTGCCCTCCTGTCTCTCATCCCCTGATTACTGGTGTGTGTATTTAAGCCCTGTGTGTTCTCCTGCCTGTTGCCGGTTCGTCTGTGTAACTCCGTGTCAGTCTGTTACCCTGTGTTCCACGGTGTCCTGTTCCTCGTCTGCGTCTCTCTGCTTCTCATCCCGTTGTCATATGCTCCCAGGTCTGTTATTTTTAGTTCTCCCAGTTTAGGTGTCTTTAGTTATTTGTTATGCCCCACTGTTTGTTTGCCACTACACCTCTGTAAATAAAACCACCGGTATCTCATCCACTGCCTGCATCTTGGGTCCTTCTTCCAACTCCACACGGCTCGCCTCGGCAGCCGTGACACAAAGTTTACCATAAGGCAGCATAGAAAGTATTTACTTGCTTTCAGGTATCGGTATCGGTCCGATACTGACGTAAATTACTGGATCGGATATCGGAGAGAAATAAAAAATGTAATCCGATCCATTAAATATCAAAAAAGCACCTCACAAAACTTGCGACATGGCGTAACTCGGCCCATAACCGTAGCACGTCGGAGCAGTGTGCTGTGATAGAGCGGCTGTGTGTATTTGTAGCCTCGCTACCAAACCGGCATTTCATCTCCGAGGAAGTGATCCCAGAGAGAAGTAAAGCAAGTGTGTAAGTTCATCTCTGAATGTTTGTAAAGCATTCCCACGTTAAGCTTAACAACCGATATATGGAGCGACTGCCTCTTCTCTCTCCCTCCCTCTCCTGCTGCTACTTCAATCATGAAACTGATCAATGATCAGCTGATCGGCTTTTCTGTCGCGAGTCCGTCTCTCTTGTTTGTTTGCCCACTTCGCGCCAGAAAGAGGAAACCAGCGGCTGAACAACAGAGCTGTTGTTAGAATTTATTTAATATTACTTTCTACACCAGGATCCTTTTCTACGTAGCTGACGGCTGGTAACTGTGCAGGGGCGGATCTAGCAAAGTTTAGCCAGGGGGGCCGATAGGGCATGAAAAGGGGGCACAAAGACATACTTTTCTTTCTTATTCTCATTTAAAATGTCTAGCTTTTAATAAATAATTATCTGAATCTTACACCCAAAGTTTTAATCTGATGTAAAATGTATAGAAGTCCATTACTGTATATAGTAACTGTTAAGTCTAATATACCCTAGTAAGCTATACTACTTTTTCCTTTGGGAAGATACTGTTGTGGAAGTTCCATTTAAATAAAGCCTGCAGACGAGCGGTTAGCAGTAGCTAACATTCTTTAATCCAAACACACAAAGACAACAGACAACCAACCTCAATGGAGCCCCTGCATGTCCGTGGGACAGACGGTCAGCAGAGTCTCTCTGAGCCTAGCATGGCTCTCAGTTAAATACCTTCTTCAGGAACAAAAGGCAGTACACAGCTGTTTCACACCTTAAGGTTCACACTCCCTTGCTACCTCCCAGAGTCCTCGAAGAGACAAAAGACTCTTCCTGTGGAGTTCCTGTTTCCCCCAACATCCTTACTACACCCCCTACCATTTGTCTTACGTATGAGTGTCAGACATGTTAAAATCCAGTGGCACCAAGGCATTACAAAATAATGTGATTCAGTATTGCTGAACTATAATATTTTGGGTGCAGTGTATTTTTTGCATACAGGTATAACAGAATAGCTTTAGTGTTTGTTTTTTAAATTTGAGTATGAACTTATACAAAATGCAGCAATATATTAAAAAAACAGTTTTATTGATTAAAAAACACTATATCGGATTCATATCAGTATCGGCAGATATCCAAATTTATGATATCAGTATCGGACATAAAAAGTGGTATCGTGCCATCTCTAATCTTATCACTCCAGGGTATAAACTTAGGGACTTCGTCTCTGCACTACCCGACTCACTGGACCCTCTACAGTTTGCATACCGCCACAACAGGTCCACTGATGATGCCATAGCCCTGACACTACATACTGCCCTGTCACACCTGGAGAAGAGAGACACGTATGTGAGAATGCTGTTTGTAGATTACAGCTCAGCATTCAATACCATCGTTCCCTCGAAGCTGGACAGGAAACTGCAGGATCTAGGACTGAGCAGCTCCCTCTGCAGCTGGATCCTTAGCTTCCTGTCTGACAGACGCCAAGTGGTCAGACTGGGCAGCATCACCTCATCCCCCGTCACACTGAACACTGGTGCTCCACAGGGGTGTGTACTGAGCCCTCTCCTGTACTCACTCTACACCTACGACTGCACAGCCACTAACAACTCCAACATCATTGTGAAGTTTGCGGACGACACTACAGTGGTGGGTCTTATCACCAACGGTGATGAGACGGCTTACAGGGAGGAGGTCAGCGCCCTGACCCACTGGTGTCAAGACAACCATCTCACCCTCAACGTCGCAAAGACAAAGGAGTTGATAGTGGACTTCCGGAGGTGCAGAGAAGTACACACCCCCATCACCATCAACGGCGCTGCTGTGGAGAGAGTGAGCAGCTTCCGGTTCCTTGGTGTACATCTGGCTGAGGATCTTACGTGGTCAGTACACACAAACAAAACAGTGAAGAAGGCGCAGCAGCGCCTCTTCTTTCTCAGGAGACTGAAAAGATTCGGCATGAGCCCCCGCATCCTCAGGACCTTCTATCACTGTGCCATTGAGAGCATCCTCACTGGATGCATCACCACCTGGTATGGCAACAGCACCGCCTACAACTGCAAAGCTCTCCAGCGAGTAGTGCGGTGCTCTGAACGGATAATTGGAGGTGAGCTTCCCTCCCTCCAAGACATCTACAGGAAGCGCTGCCTGAGGAAAGCGGGGAGGATCATCAAGGACTCCAGTCACCCCAGCCATAAACTGTTCAGACTACTTCCATCAGGAAGGAGGTTCTGCAGCATCCGGTCCCGAACCAGCAGACTGAGAGACAGCTTCTTCCACCAGGCCATCAGACTGCTGAACACGTCATAGACACCTCAGCTTCACTACTGGAACTTTAACATTATGCACTCCATACTGTACAGTAATGCCACTGTTTTGCACATGTCTCAACTCTGTATATTTTTATATATTTTATTTATTGTTTACTCTATTTAATTTGTAAAATATGTGTACACACACACACACACACACACGTAGAAAAATATTTAGTATACACATCCAGAAATGCATATACTATTATATATTGTACATATATTTATTAGTTTCAGATGTAGCCATTCTTGTATTTTGCTTGTTTACATTATTGTATTTTGCACAACTCTGTTGCTTGTGAAGCTCGCACACAAGAATTTCACTCACATGTGCTGTACCAATGTACCTGCACATGTGATGTGACAATAAAAGTGATTTGATTTGATTTGATGGGTCATTGGAGCCTAATTGGCAAATAGATTCCATTCTTGCAAATTCTGTCTGACAATAAATCATGTTGAATTCTTCCAAGTGACACCTCCATATTGGACTGCTGTTACAGTACAGAAGAAAACAACAAACATTTGATAGAAAGCTGTGTTAATGATTAACAAGTTCAGGAAGTTTAACCTTTCAGAATAACAATGTTACTTCCTTATGACACTATATACTGAATGAACATTCATGTACTGGTATCAGCAAAGGAAAAGGCAAAGAGTGAAGGACTGCTTTAGAAATGGAAACATTTTCTGATATACATCTGATATACTTCTTCATTTTCAGTTCCATCTCAGGTGAGCTTTCAGTGCTTGATGAAGCAGAAAAAACTCTGTCTGCTCATATTACTTTAAAGTTTTACTTCCTAATTTTTACTTTTAATATGTCCTCAAATAATTTGTTTGAATAACATTATATTGCAGTCTTTGATATATCTGTTGAATGCTTCTAGTTCATGTTTAACTATGTGTAACCTGAATATTGCACACAGGAATACGTTTTTCCTGCTCAGATAACATGGATCAGTTTCGTAAGAAGTCAGTTTGTAGACTGATGGTATACTTAAACTTTGAGCCACAATCCTTATAAAAACTTCAATTCAATTCAATTTTATTTATACAGTAGCCTCAAGACGCTTTATATTATAAGGTAGACCGTACAGTAAACCCCAACACTCATATGACCCTTTTAAGCAAGCACCTTGGCGACAGTGGGAAGGAAGAAACCTCCAGCAGAACCAAGCTTAGAGAGGGGTGGCAATCTGCTGTGACCGGTTGGGGTGAGAAAAGGAAGACAGGATAAAAGACATGCTGTGGAAGAGAGCCAGAGATTGATAACCAGTAATGATTCAGTGCAGAGAGGTCTATTAACACATAGTCAGTGAGAAAGGTGACTGAAGAAGAAATACTCAATGCATCATAGGAATCCCCTAGAAGCCTGCACCTATTGCAGCATAACTAAGGGAGGATTCTGGATAACCTGATCCAGCTCTTACTATATGCTTTAGCAAAAAGGAAAGTTTTAAGCCTATAATCTTAAAAGTAAAGATAGTGTCTGTCTCCCAAACCCCTTGTATGGAAGCTGGTTCCATAGAAGAGGGGCCTGAAAGCTGAAGGCTCTCCCTCCCATTCTACTTTTAAATACTCTTTAGAGTATTTAAAAAAAAAAAAAACCATAGCTAGCCAGGCCTCTGTAGCTGATGCAGCCGGAGGCAGCTTTGTATTTTTATTTAGAATTTTTATTTATTACTTCTAGTCTGAACTAGTGTAACTTGTTATTGTCAAGATGTCCTCAGAACTCCCAGAACAACGTTCAGTTTATCCAAAAAGCTGCAGTGAGAGTACCAACAGGGACTAGGAAAGAGAGAGCATATTTCACCTATATTGGCTTCCTTTCACTGGCTCCCTGTTAAATCCAGAATCAAATTTAAAATCCTTCTGCTCATGCACAAGGTCTTTAAAGTGTCAATCATGAAATACAGTTTCTGATCTTGTCTTCTGTGATAGTGTCTTGTTTTTGTTTCTCTGACATATCACAACTTAGATTATTACACTTTTGAGCCTCTTATGTGTGTGACTCTTAGTTGGATAAGCATTTCAGAAAAGCCTGATGGCTCGTCTGGGATTCTGCGAACAACAGTAACAGTCTGCTGGGCCATTATTAAGTGCTTACACAGTTACACCACATGAGGGAGGCATCGTGCAAGTTTTCTAGTGGATCAGCTTATAAAAAAGTCTATGACTCTACTTGCATGTGAAACTGACACTGCACCTTGTTAATACTTAAGGGTTTAAAGGGTTAAGTAGAGTTTCATTTACCATATTGAGTCAGTAGGTTCGTGGTCAGTTTGATAGTTGAACATTCCTAGCTGCACTCTTCACAGATATTTAATTAATGGCTTTGTTACTACAGCTTCTTATTGTCTTAGTGGCATTTGCAGGTAAGTCTCAAAAATGATGATGTTCAGTAGAGCTTATGGTCTCTTTACAAAAGGTTATATTTTCCTTTGGATGTTTGCCAAAGACTTAGAGAAGCAGCAATTCACTGAAAGCAAGAGCTGGTTAGCTGTTTTAATAACCACACGTTTACTGAGTGAGTTCTTGAAACTCGATCAGAAATATGTACAGTATTATCTGAAAAAGCTCAATCTCTAATGAAAATAAGGTGAACTCCGCAGCTTTGCCGTATTTCATTGCGTATTTTCCACAATTGTTTTATTTGTTTGACTGACATATGTTTTATGTAGTTTTCTATTTGTCTCCTGCAGTTTTCACTGAAGGAGCTGGTGTGTTGCCTGATGGTCCACTGAATGCAGCTGTAGGAGAAAAGGTGATGTTCACCACAACACTGACTCCAACAGAAACACCATTTCTGTCTGTGAACTGGAACTTAAATATCTCTAAGAATATAATAACCTCAACTAACTTGGTAAACAATACTGGACCAGAGTATGAAGGCAGGATCACCTTCTTCCCATCTACTGGGTCTCTGGAGCTCAGGAGTCTCACTCTGGATGACATTGGAGAATACAGTGTTAGCATTGTACAAGCTGATGGCACAAACCCTGTTGGACGTACAACTTTGGAGATACACGGTGAGCAGATCTTGAAATCCAACAGTGTAATTTTTTCTGCAATATTTAAACAAGTTTACATTATATTAAACGTGCAAAAATACCTGTAATTATTAGTACATTTTTGTTATGTTTTGTTCTGCATTCTTTCAATAATTTGTGATATTATTCAGATTGTGATATTACAAACTTTACAAAGTGGCTGTAAGAAACTGAATGGCTTATTTAAATGTAGTATTGACCAGCATATTGTAAAGAACAAGCTGAGAACTCAACTGTCTCATTTATTCTGTTCAGAATAGTCACTTAAAGGGAGTTGATTTATTTATTTATACAAATAAAAATATTTCAAGATTTTGATTGGTACAGTATTTCTTTCAATTATTGATATTCTGTATTTTTAGATTGTGTATGTAATATATCCTCCTTAACATGACATGGTTTGTTTGTTGTTTCAATGCTTATTTTCTATTGTTGATGCCAACAATGAAACTATTTTGTTTTTCTTTCACAGAGAAAGTCTCCAATGTGTTGGTAACTTCCAGCAGCACAGACTTGGTTGAGTTCAGTGCTTCTGTCTCTCTGTCCTGCTCTGCCTCTGGATCCTCTCTCTCTTTCCTCTGGTTGAACGGCAGCTCTGAGGTTACAGCAAGTGACAGAGTTCAGCTCACTGATGGAGGCTCCAGTCTGACTATAATCACTGTGACCCGCTTTGACCAGGGACCATTCAGGTGTCGTGTGTCCAATCCTGTCAGTACTGGTACCAGTGATCCAGTAAACCTCTCCATCAGCTGTGAGTTACTAAAGTAAATGCTCAGTAATTTATCTGAAAACATCTGCACACAAGCATCAGAGTGTTTAGACATCATTTTAGATTTCAGAATATTAGATATGTCTGATAAGCTGAATAAAAGATGGATGAGATCTTTTTTTCTGTTGACATGATGTGAAGCAATGTAGTTGTGTGAAATACTTTTGCGATTTAACAAGAAAAACTGAATTTAATATACTTTTACATTTTTCATCAACCCAACGTAACTTTTCTATGTTCCTTCTACATTTAGATGGTCCAGAAAATATCAATTTGATCTCATCTTCTCCACAAGGATACTTTGCTGTGGGGTCAGACATCAGCCTCACCTGCTCGGTTGGATCCAGACCTCCTGCCCACTTTAACTGGTTTCTGAATGGAGATCAGCTGCCTGATACTGGATCAGAGCTCAGACTGATGAATGTTCAGATGAGTCAGAGTGGAAACTACAGCTGTCAGGCCTTTAACAGCAAAACTGAGATCTGAGATCTCAAACATCTCAGCTTTCAACCATCACTGTACTGGGTAGGTTTGATTTACTGTTCTGTTCATTCTCTGCAACTACTTTGCTCAGATAATACTTTCATACATTTAAAAAAACATTTGTGCAGGAAAAATGAAAGGAGAAAACTGATATTTTTTCTCATGCAGAAGAGATAAATAGCTCGTAGGAAAAGAAGCTCAGGTAGAACGAAGAATTTACAACACAAACAAAATATATTGATCTATACTCGAGTAGCCTAACATTACAACATTTTGTGTAAGCCACCAAAAACGTTAAAAAGTCTTTAGTTCATTTCTGACGTGTCAGAGCATTGCCAGTCATCATTGCTACAACATAGTTAATCTAAAGAACCATACCATCAGGATGTAACAATAAAGAGTAACTAGAAAGATTTGCATTTCCTGCGAAAATGCAGTGTGGATGCTTTAAAGCTGAAGCTGTATGCAAAAACTAGCTGAAAAAGCTGAAAAGTTGCAGAAATTGTAAAAACTTTGCAGAAGCAAAGGAACTTTGCTAAAATGGAATAACTTAGCAG
>NW_024584679.1:9766-13540 GCF_018398535.1 Haplochromis burtoni
TATACATTTTTTATACAATAAAAATTTTCTCTGTTCCTTCTAAATTTAGATGGTCCAGAAAATGTAAATTTGATATTATCTCCATCACAAGGATACTTTGCTGTGGGGTCAGACATCAGCCTCACCTGCTCAGTTGGATCCAGACCTCCTGCCCAGTTTAACTGGTTTCTGAATGGAGATCAGCTGCCTGACACTGGATCAGAGCTCAGACTGATGAATGTTAACATGAATAACAGTGGAAACTACAGCTGTCAGGCCTTTAACAACAAAATTCTGAGATCTCAAACATCTCAGCCTTCAGCCATCACTGTACTGGGTAAGTCTGATTTGCTGTTAAAAATGTATGATTTACGCATTCTCTGCGACTACTTTGCTCAGATAATACTTTCATATATTTAAAAAGACATTTGTGCAGGAAAAATATTGATATATAAATATATGATATTTTTTCTCATGCAGAAGAGATAAATAGCTCATAGGAAAAGAAGCTCAGGTATAATGAAGAATTTACAACACAAACAAAATATATTGAGCTATACGCGAGTAGCCTAACATGACAACATTTTGTGTAAGCCACCAAAATCCTTAAAAAGTCTTCAGTTCATTTGTGAGTCATCATTGCTACAACATAGTTAATCTAAAGAACCATATCATCAGGATGTAACAATAAAGACTAATAATTTTTAGCAATACTCAGCTTTACATGTTTTGACACAGGATCACACAGTCTTGTTCAGTCTTGTCAGCATCACCAGCAAGCAGATAAACCTGTCTTTCATCTGTTAGTTTCTAACCTGTACGTGCATTTTCTTTCTTAAAAATCTGTCTCTTGGCAAACAGAGAAATTATCAGGTGCTTCAATCTTGCTTAAATCTTCAACAAACCTGCCAGCTGAGGGGACCTCTGTCAGCTTAACCTGTGAGGCTTCTGGCTCAGTCTTTACCAGAAACTGGATGAAGGATGACTCCAAACTGACCCTGACTGACAACATGACCCTTTCTGACAATAACAGAGTTTTGACTTTTAACATTTTGAAGAAGAAAGACGAAGGAGAATATTTTTGTAATATCAGCAACCCTGTCAGCAGCGATGGAGCGAAATATGTTCTGATTGTTAACTGTAAGTAACATGCTGTTCGGTTTACACTGTTCACACGTATGGTCATACAATATTGAACTACAATATTGGCACCACTGACAACATATTTAATCAAGCAATGTATTTTTTTAAATGCAATGAACACATTTATTGTTTATATTACTTTACTATGTAGATGGACCAGAAAATGTTCAAATTGGAGCTCCAAAAAAGATCCATATCAATATCAAAGACACCTTAAATTTGACCTCTATCCAGCTGTTCATGTTCATTCATTTTCAATAGTGCTCATTCCTTTGGGGCAATGAGTTGTTCCCAAGCCAGCCAAGTGATATAATCTCTCCAGTGAGTCCTGGGTCTTGCCCCAGGCCTCCCCAAAACCTTTTTTCCTACGTGGCATCTAGGAGGCACCCTCATCAAATGCTCATTTCTTTTAATGCTTATTTCTGCTGCTTGTATCATTGAGGATGTCCCAAAATGTACACCGTACAAGAGTTTGTGATCATAGATAAGGATACAAAGGCTGAATGAATGGTAAATCACCACCTTCCCTTTCACACTCAGCTCTCTCTTCACCCCTGCAGACCACACAGTGTCCACATCTCTGTGGATGCTGCGTGGATTCAGTCTCAGATTCAAGATTCAGATTTGGAGATGCTGATTCTCATTCATACTAAGCTATGAAAAGCTCCAGTGCAACATGGAGGTCAATAACTGATGAATACAACAGAGCCACATCCTCCACAAAAAACAAACATGAAATCCTGAAGCCACCAAAGAGGAACACCCCCCACAGGATCTCCTAGTGGATGCAGGATCCACCAAGGACCTTGTAGTCACTGCTCAATGCAGCCAGCTCAGCAATGGTGGTGTGGAGCATGGTCCGCTTTGACTCAATGTTTCCAGCCTAACATGTAACGCAATCAAAGCTCTACTAGAGGCGAGAATTCAAGATCTTGTGGACTGGGAACTCTGCCAGATGTTCATAGCACGCCCTCACTATACTAGATGAGAGAAAGCGGTACCTAGTTAGTTAGAAATATTGTAGTATAATAATATATAATAAGCTCAAATTATTCATGTCTATTTTTAAAAAATATTTTTTTTCCATTACCTACTCCTCCATAATGTTTTTGTAATCAATGTAAACATTTATCATGCCACCCATATCTGATTTGTACTGCACTACAAACTTCTTAAAGTAGATTTAAAAGAACAAGGAAAACAAAATGTAATTTATTAAAAATTATAATACTATTGCCTTTAAAGTAACTACCGCCAGAGAGTGAGCTGCAATGCACTCTCCGAGTGCTTCTTCTTATTTATTCCTCATAGATGTTGTCAGAATCCCTAACCCAGGACCACTTTGCCTTGGGGGACCCTACCAAGGGCAAATTCCCCCAACAACATAGCACCTGAAATCTCTGGAACATACAAGCTGCAGTAAGGTGGAAATTTACAGAGGGGTTAAATTTGACCTGCTCTTCTAAATCCACACAATCTGATTGACTTCATTCTTTAATGGGACAGATCATTAACAATAAGGTTGACTACATAAAAATAGAGGTTTTTGTGCTTCAGTCTCTCTTTTCTGAGAGAAGGAAGCACACCTTTAAAGCGTGGAATAATGTAACTGTGAGAGCATCATCATGAGCAGTGTATTATTTTACTGTGACAGGTACCTGTGTGCACTGATACTGTTAGATGTTGCAGTGTGCCTATAGTATGGTACCACTAATAGTTTAAATGATGTACGTTTCCTGGAGTTTTAATGTTTTCTATGAATTAAATTTTGGAAATGTATCCTAACACTTAACTACCCTTTATCAAAACATTAATCTTCAGCAAATGTTTGCTGAAACTACACAGTGCATTTATCCTTTTGACAAATTCAAGTGCTCTCCAGACAAAGACAGCAATGTACTGACCAAAAGTCCTCTGAAACCTGTTCAATTATGAAATCAAACAAAGAGAGACATTTTTGGAGAGTTTTGAGATGGTGAGACAACTTTGTGTCATCTTTATTTTATCTCTATTTGAACTTCCCCAGACCAATCATCAGAATGTGCTGCAGGTTGTATCGCTGGGATTGTAATCGCATGTTTTGCCATCGTTGCTGTTGCTTGTGGTGTAGGATACTACTTTTATAGGCGAAGGTAGGTGGTTTTAATGGTTTTATTACTCTTGAAATCTGTGTACTCAGTCCACTTCTAAACACCTTTGGTACATAAGCATAACTTATCAGTGTTACATGTAATTTATTTAACGTCATATCATTTCATGAAATAACCACAGAGGTGCAAGTATTTCAGTGCACTATTTGTTTAAACAAACAAGTCTTTATCATTTATTGTTAGGGTTGGATTTAAATAAATGTAAATGTTTAGTGTTACAGTTTTGTGTAACTTTGTGGACAGACTTTGATATGTGCTTCATTTATTATATTTAGAACCAACAAAAATCCACAGACACATAATACAGGTGAGTAATATTTTAATATACATTTAACTTGTACATTTTTAATAGCAAAATAAAGAAAATATAAATAAAATTACTGTATCAAAATCTGTTATTTTTGACCAGGAGAACATGTGTATGAGAACACTTAACCATATGACAAGAAAATTTGAACTCTTTGTTTACATTTCCATTTTAAGGTAAGTATTAAATTCACTG
>NW_024584680.1:0-1837 GCF_018398535.1 Haplochromis burtoni
ATTATTAGTTAGGGTCCAGGTCAGTTTTAGTTTAGTTAATTTTATCATCCGTGCTCCCTGGACTATATGTCATGTTTCCTGTCCACTCTGTCATGTGTTTCATGTCTGCGTGTTCCATGTTGTCAAGCTTGTGTTATCACATCTGTCTCTCCTGTCTCCTGTTTCATTTTGAAAGGTCTGGTATTTCCATGTTCAGTGTGTTTAGTTTTACTTTTCCCTCTAGCATCATGATCATTTGTGTCAGGTGTGTCTCCCCAGCTGTTTCCACTTCCCTCATTACTCTTCTGTGTATTCAAGTCCTGTCTTCCACTTTTCATCCTCATGCCAGGGGTTCTCTTCATCAAAGAAATGAAAACTTATACCTATTAATACGTTAATTTATTCCTATTAACAAAATGTCATTCACTTCCTCCTCACCTCAAGCCTCATTTCCTGAACTGATGTCAGAGCTCTAGCACATGCCAATCCCAACAATACCATTTGGTTATAGGCTAACATAATCTTAGCTAAGGCTTGAGTGTCTCACTTTCCTTCTGATAAACAGTTTGATTACATCATCACATCAATTGAAAGTTTATTCACTGATCATCAGAGCACAATGTGAGATCCTCTGTAAAGAAACAGTCACTAACACTGGCGAACAGCAAGTAATAGAGGCTGACAGCAGCAGCGCTTACCAACAGAAAACCTTGACTTGGCTGTCATCGGCCAGACGTGACCTTTACTGACTCATCAACTCATATCAGACTCCTTTCTTAGAGCTTTACAGCTTCTTACTGACTAAATAAAAGTGGGCAGTTCTCACACAGCATTGACAGCTGAGGTAAACGGTGGCGTGACAGCCTTCCACAGATAGGGTGAAAACTCCAGGGCAGATCCCAATTTACTCCAAATAACAGCAGATATACACTGGGCAGCCAAACAGTCTACATCTAAATTGTTTTCAATCTCTCTTGGTTGACAAAAAAAATTATATGTCATATAGCATAACTGCATAACTGCATAATCCTGGCTAGAATTATGCAGCTGATTTGCTGGGGTACAAACAGATATCAGTTGACTGAAATCTGCAGTCTATAGACGTTTTGCCAATAAACACCTCCCAATTCTTAAAAGTTAAACCTACTGGTGACCGTAACAGGCCATTATAGCTGGAGTGCTAGTAATATACCAGCAGGAGAATGAAAAATGGAAAAATAAAATGTAAAACGTAATAAATGGATCCTGAGACCAAAGGACCGACAGCATGGTTGCCTCACAAGGGACTTGCCTGCTGGCTGGGCCTTTCTATGTGCAGTTCACACAGAAACAATAGCTTGTTTTGTCATTTTATAAAGTTCTTTTTTGCTTTTTAAATTACATTTTGTATAGCTCAGTGTACATGTGTGTCATAACACATCATCTCATCATAATCAGTCAAACCTTTGGAATGAGCATATTTATTTGTACAGTTATTGTAGCATACTTAATTAAGCTATGTAAAAATTTACCTTCATTCTATCATGCTACCTGGGGACTGCTCCATCATTCTCTCTCTTTCTGGAGCCCACAGCCAATGGCTGTCTGTTTTTGTTAAAGGTATCCAGGCCCGTCATGTTTTGCATTTGGTGTTGACCCTTCAGATTTTCTTCTCTTCTTCGCCGCTAAGTTTTAACACAATTATGATGACCTGGACCAGCTTGACACTTTGATAACATGATGGACACTGGACATGTTGAAATCTACAGGGTGGGCCATTTATATGGATACACCGTAATAACATGGGGATGGTTGGTGATATTAAAGTCCTGTTTGTGGCACATTAGTATATGTGAGGGGGCAAACTCCTCAAGATGGG
>NW_024584680.1:2835-4285 GCF_018398535.1 Haplochromis burtoni
GAGAGACCCTTAGACTTTTATCTTTGGGGTCATCTGAAGGCAATTGTCTATGGTGTGAAGATACGAGATGTGCAGCACCTGAAACTACGGATACTGGATGCCTGTGCTGGCATTTCTCCTGCGGTGTTGCTATCAGTGTGTGAAGAGTGGGAGAAGAGGGTTGCATTGACAATCCAACACAATGGGCAGCACATTGAACACATTTTATAAGTGGTCAGAAACTTGTAAATAACTCATGAAAGAATAAAGTTACGTTGAAACCAAGCACACCATTGTTTTTCTTGTGACATTACCAATAAGTTTGATGTGTCACATGGCCCTCTTCCTATTGAAAAAACAAAAGTTGTATCCAAGATGGCCGACTTCTAAATGTCCACCATGGTTACCACCCATCTTGAGGAGTTTGCCCCCTCACATATACTAATGTGCCACAAACAGGACTTTAATATCACCAACCATTCCCATGTTATTAGAATGTATCCATATAAATGGCCCACCCTGTACAAAGGGTCAAAGTTTAGCTTGCAAACCAAACCTCTGTACACATGTTAACCATGCAGTTCTCACTCATTTAGCAGTAACAATGTTCTATGTCCTCAAATGAAACATTTGGGAAGTGTAGTTTAAAGAAAGTGTTTTGTTTAATCTAAAACATTGTAAAAATATTGTAAATCACTCATATGGCCAACAAGACAGAAAAGGGTGTTCATAATAGAGTGTTCATGATGAGTTTTCATAAATCTTTGTTTCATTTTCTCGTGGACGTCCACCTAAGACTCCCCCTGTTGGCCATTAAAAACAAAGCAGATCTACGGCATTCACTTCGTAGAACTCCAAGTAATGTCCATCTTTTACATGCAGCCTGTCATTAAAATGACATTTTATTACTACAGCATCCTGAGTACATTTTCTCCCTTTTAAAATTAATTTTTCAACAGAACAATATTAACAGTTCCAACACGAGCAATGACAAAGAAAAAAAAAACAATTACACAATTGGTGACTCCCTACTTATAAGAGTAACCTTAAGTTTTTTCTTGTATTTGAATACCACAGTAAACAATCTATATTAATGGGGACTTTTTGATCAGAATCAGAATCGCGTTCACTGGCCATGTATATGCACACACACACATACAAGGAATTTGGTTCCAGTAGATGGTGACTGTCAAGCACAGCAGTGTAAATAAATCTCAACAATGTAAGAGCAACACAATCCCCCCCCCCCCAAAAAAAACACACGCGTATGGATATATGCATGTACACATGCATACACAAAGCTGTGTAAACCAACCATAAATAATACATAAAATACAGGATGACAGAAGTGAAACAAAGTGAAATGAATACCACAGAATGCACATAAGGTGCAGTTGCACTCTGGCAGTGGGAGCAGTGTGACAATTCAACTGTTCAGGAGGGAGATGGCGAGGGGAAAGAAACTGTTCCT
>NW_024584680.1:4305-5676 GCF_018398535.1 Haplochromis burtoni
AGCAGTGTTTTACGCAGAAGAGGGAGGGACTTTGAACTATTCCAGTAACACAAGAGGCAGTTCAGTCAGTTATGTGATCACAAGTGGTGACAGAGGATAAACCTGGCAGTAACCTCATTTCAAACATTACCGATCATCAAGATTTCTGCTTTAGGTAATTTAAAAATCAGATGAATGACCTTCCTGAAGTTTTTGTCAAAGTTACAACTTTAAAAAATTGATCAAACATGGTCACTGAAACCTATCAAAATCTCTCACTATGTTAATATCCAAAAGGGCAAACCCGAATCTTTAAAGGATATTCAGGGAGACTTTGGCACCTTCTGACTTCATCAGGACAGAAAAGTTTAAATGTTTGAGGTTTATTCACAGGTGTCTAACCTGTATAAGTAATGATGCATCCAGGTGCTACAGCACAGAATGCAGAGAGGACTGTCGGGCTGTGCATCAAAAATGTCTTTGAACCAACATGAAATTACTTGAAATAAAAAATTAATGAAATCAAAGTTAGTATTTTAATTCAACATTTTATAGCTGGATTCAGTCATTTTACTTGTTTCTGAGACAGATTTATGTGATCTGATAAGAAACTTTTGTTCAGTTGCCCTGTGGTGCTCCATCCTTTATATATATATTTAAAATTAATGATTGGGGCACCTTCCAACATTTGCAGGTTGTAAAAAAAGTTATATTTCTATTCCAAAGGCACAGTGTACATAGATATTACTACAACATTCTGAGTCCATTTTCTTCCCTTTTTTATTTATTTTTTCAACAGAACAATATTACTAGTACAAATAAAGTAAAAAAAAACAAAAAACAACATAGTTACACAAGTGCAGACTCCCTACTTGTCCTGTAAGAGTAACATTAGGCCAATTCATAAATTTCAGTGACACGGCAAGTTTGTTATATTATACTGTGGGCTCTTTAAATCATAAATATGTTGACATGAATAGAAGCAACAATAAATCAACACCATTATAAGCATAAAACTCTATTTTCCAACAAGAATAAGCTGCATTTATCAGAGTAAAAATCGCCAACATGCTGTTTATTGAACTTCTTTTAAATGTAAAAATGCTGCAGACACAGATAAAAGTACATCCACAGGGAGTGCAGCCTTGCGTCTGTTTTCTCCCTGATAATAATGAAAGAAAAAATAACAATGGTAGAGTAAAGCATAAAGGACAAAATCAGCAGCTTGATGCATTACGTAAAGCTTCAGTTTTTATTGTTCAAATGTGAAATCAGTAAAGTCTGAAAATGGATATTAGTTCAGTGGTTTAAAAAGATTGACTTCATCCACACAATCATGACTGATGTCCTGGTTGATGATGATCATTGTGATTGCAGCTGTCATCCATTTGA
>NW_024584680.1:5775-7649 GCF_018398535.1 Haplochromis burtoni
GAAGGATTTCATGACCACAGACGTCAAGGCGACAGGTCTGTAGTCATTCAGTCCTGTAATGGTGGGTTTCTTGGGGGACCGGGATGATGGTGGAGTGTTTGAAGGAGGAGGGAATTTCACACAACTCCAGGGATCTTTTGAAGATGCGAGTAAAGATGGGAGCCAGCTGTTCAGCACAGGTTTTGAGGCAGGAGGGTGAAACACCGTCTGGTCCGGGGGCTTTCCTGGACTTCTGTTTCTGAAACAGTCAGCTCACATCCTGAGTGTGTATTCTGAGTTTCAGGGAGAAAGAAAGGGGGGTGAGAGCAGTGATGAAGGTCGTTGAGACAGGATTGGGGAGGGTGATGGTAGTTGTTGAGTCTGGGTTGGGGAGGGTGGTTGTGGTCGTTGAGTCTGGATTGGGGAGGGTGGTGGTGGTCGTTGCATCTGGATTGGGGAGGGTGGTGGTGGTCGTTGAATCTGGATTGGGGAGGGTGGTGGTGGACGTTGATTCTGCATTGGGGAACGTGAGGTGGGAGGGGGGAAGGTGTTGGGGGTCAATGTCTGAAAAAATGTCTCTGGGGAGGGGAGGGTGAGGTGTGGGAGTCTGTCCGTCTCAAACCTGCATTAGAATGTATTCAACTCATTGGCCAGGTCTTTGTTTGCTTCAACAGGGGGTGGGGGACGTCTGTATTTGGTGATTTCCAGCAGGCCCCTCTACACTGACGCAGGGTTGTTGGTTGAGAGCTGTTCTTTCAGCTTCTGGGAGTAGATCCTTTCAGCTGCTTTCACCCCGGTCAGTGTGTTCCTGGCCTGCTTGTACAGGGCCCTGTCACCACTTGCGTAGGCATCCTCCTCGGCCTTACGAAGATGTTGGAGTTGAGGAGAGAACGATGGTTTGTTGAGTATTATGAAGTCACTTTACTACTGTCTACTTAGTTGTAATGCATATATTGACACACATGCTTGCAGTAAATGCTGACAGTGTTGTAAAGAGTGCAGCTGTAGCACACTATACCAGATAAACTATACCATCACATCATTTCAGAAGAACTCAAAGCATCTGCTTCAACATTATATTTGGTCCCAAAACAGCATGCAGTCTTCATGTAGACATAACATGATTAACAAGGTTAAAACCAAAAAAGCCTTCTATTTAAGTTTACTAAACTCGCCAGTAACACCACAGTCAAAAAGAAAAAGTCCGGCATAGAGCGGCTGAGTGAATGTGGCCCGAACTTTGTGGAGGAGAGTCATGGTTTCAGAGACGCTGTAGAAAGACAGAATACCTGCACTGTGATCCAGGTACACTCCTACTCTGGAGGACCGAGGACCTGAGAGGCGAGTTTTGTTTTTGTTGTACAAAAACTGATAACGCTCTGTTTTACAACTTAAAGCCCAGGATTTGTCATTCCATCCAAATCCACTTTCATCTGAGCGCCCTACTCTACTGATATTTTTGTAAGCAACTGCTACATAAATTCCCGCTTTCCCACTCCACTCCACCTCATAGTAACAACGTCCAGTCAAACTCTCTCTACTCAGGACCTGATACCAAAAGGTGAATCTATCTGAATGTTCAGAATGTAATGGTTGTTTTGTTACTGTTACTTTTCTGTTTCCTTCAGACAATAACAGATATCTGTTTGCTGTGTTTGGATCCAGTGTGATGTCACATGAATATTTTAAGAATTCAGGTCTGGTCTTTGGCGCTGGTAGTGACAGTAAAACATCCACTTCAGTGACTGTCAGTGAGATGTTTGTCCATTCCTCTCTCAGAATGTCCTGTAGTTTATCTCTGGTCTCTGACACAGCTGCTGTCACATCCTCAAAGTAGCTCAGAGGACGAATATTGATGCTGGATGAGTGTGTAGACTCACTGAGTGCTGACAGTG
>NW_024584680.1:7669-9151 GCF_018398535.1 Haplochromis burtoni
TCCAGCTGAACTCCTTTCTGTGTCATTTCTCCTCTCAGTGTCAGTGACTGTGGGAGTTTCTGTTCTGTAGAAGTGAAACTAGTCTGAGCGCTGATCTGAACAACATGTGTTTCTGTAGGAAATGGAGCCTCTGAGCACTTACACAACACCGCATGTTGATATCATTCATCTTGAAAACTGCAGATCTGTGAGGAAGGCAAAGAGGAAACTTGTATGGAGAGGAAGTGCCTTATTTCATCAAGAATCTGAAGTAGTTTTCATTTTTTGACACATTCTATACAAATTTTAAGATTTCTTTTCATGTGCGAGGTTAATCTTGAGATCTCTTTGTTTTCAAAGTTACAGCAAGTGGGTTTAGATTAACTTACAAAAAATATCACTGACACTTTGGCAGCTTCAGTTTTCAAGAGAAAAGAGAGAGAAAAAAGAACCATCTTACATTTGTTCACGGCTTACAACGCTAATGTTGCATTCAGGAACCACAGCATGGACAGTAGAAAAGAGTTTCAAGCTGTACATCAAAATTTCTCTGAATCAAAATGTAAACATTACAGAGTAATCAGAAGTCAGACTACATTAGTGCATTTTGTTTTTGTATATGACAATTCTTCTCAAAAACTGTTAACTCATAAGCTGAGTGACTGTCACGATCCTGGGTCTTTTGACCCAGCGTTTTGGGTTTTAGTTTATTTTGATGTTTATGGTTTAGGTTTAAGTTCACTGCGTTTTCTAAGTTCATTTATTTATTAGTTTCCCCTTGTGTTTTCAACCCCGGTGTTAAGTCTCCCTTGTCCTTTATGTGTTTCATGTCTGCATGTCTGTTGTTGTCAAATTCATGTTGTCATGTCTGCGTTTCATTATGCTTCCTGTTTTATTTTGAAAGAGGTCCTGTGTTCGTTGTGTTCAGTTTTACACTTCCCCTGTGACATTGTTATGTTCATTTGTTTCAGCTGTTCCCCCATGTATTGCCACTTCTCCTGATCACCTCATGTGTGTATTTAAGTCGTCAGTCTTCCAGTGTTCAGTGTCATGCCTCCCTCATAGCTGTGTGTTATTCTCCCTGTGTCTTCCCTGAGTTCATTATTATTAGAGGTTCCCAGTTTAGTTTTGTTCTTTGTTTCATCTCCACGCCTGCAATAAAGCAGTGTTTTTGAGTTCACGTTTGTGTTCACAGGCATGTCAGGGGGTTGGGTCTGCGACCCAGAATTTTCAATTGATTTTGATTTCTTATGTTACATTGATATAATGTGAGGCTCTTGTGTTATTATTAGTTAGGGTCCAGGTCAGTTTTAGTTTAGTTAATTTTATCATCCGTGCTCCCTGGACTATATGTCATGTTTCCTGTCCACTCTGTCATGTGTTTCATGTCTGCGTGTTCCATGTTGTCAAGCTTGTGTTATCACATCTGTCTCTCCTGTCTCCTGTTTCATTTTGAAAGGTCTGGTATTTCCATGTTCAGTGTGTTTAGTTTTACTTTTCCCT
>NW_024584680.1:9825-11524 GCF_018398535.1 Haplochromis burtoni
GAACAAGTGATGGTTTCTCGATCCACTTGAACTCCTTGCTGTGCCATTTATCCTCTCAGTGACAGTAGGTGTGTGAGCATTTATTTTGTAGATGGTAACCTAGTTTGAGTTCATAGGTGAAGTGTTTCAGTGGTGAATGAAGCTTGTGAAGTTTTGTGTATCACCACGTTGGTTTCAGTCATCTTCAAACTGCAGATCTAAAGGACAGTGAGAGAAAGAGAAACGTGGGTCATTCTATCACTATGTTGTGTTTGCATCTAATATATCAGTGTTGATGGATGCCAAATGAGGAGGTGAGTGTTTTGTGCTGTGACCTTTAGTGTTGTGGAGAATTTGGCTACTTTAGTTGGAACACTTGTGAGTGTTGTTGGCCAGGTGATGGCAATAACAATGTGGGGTGGTGATTCAGCCTTGTTGTGATCATTGTGTGGCCATAGCTCTCCATTTTTGGTTGGTCACTAGCATGCTTGCTTTACTGAACTTTGGAGATTAAAGTAACTTGTTGTGGTATGTGACCACCTGTGTGGTGGAGACAACAGATCACTTGGTTGTGGTTATTATCTTTTGTGTTAGACTGATATTACCTGAAGTGCTTTAATACTGTGCCTTATATTAATCTCATATTAATCAAAATGCCATATAATCATATATTGTAGTACTAAGTGGACACAGCCCAGAACAATAAAGGCATTAGAATACATGTCCTTCAGTTGTAGACTCCCGCCCACGTTTGCCTGCAGAACAGTAGATAACAGGGAACTATCTTCTAGTGGAAACTTGGTGAAATGCTGTTGTTTAGACTAGAATGGGGTGCCCGGTATTAAAACTGTCAAGTTTGCGTCACCATTTTGAGATCTGCAGCAATGTGTTATGCAGGACGCATCTCCCTTCTAGAAGTGATTGTGTAAGAGAATAGTGTGAAATGGTCTACTGAGCAGTGTGTGTGTGTTGTCTTCCATTGGATGAGGAATCAGAAGAATGCAGTGAAGTGTTTATATTTAACAGCTGATACTTTTGTTTTGTGTTGTAGCAGGTCAAGTAATCATTTTGGGTTTGACTGTTGTCCTCCTTTGTGTTGGGTCATATTAGTTTTTGTACGTTCAGTGTGGCAACTTCAAATCCTCATGCAGGGGCATCCATGCTTAAAGATGCGAACTATAGTAATGTGAACGCTGAGCTTCTGCTAGCTTTTACTTTTCTTTCAGGTTTGGGGATCAATGACCAGAAAGCTTCAGAGTGGGTTTTAATTTATTTTAGGGGTCCTAGAAGAACCTTTTTGAGGGAGGTGGTGTAACACCCATCTGCAACCCTAATCTCCTCAGTGTGTTCAGCTGGTGCTAACTGGCCCCACCTAGTCAGGTGTTGATAAAAGCATACCTGAGACAGGCTTTCCAGAAGGCTCACTAGTCTTTGCTTTGGTGGCTCAGCAGTTTTAGCCAACCTACTATGCCATTTTAAGATAAAACCTCTTATTACTAAAACTCTGGTATTTGTCTCCTTTTTTTATGTTGCGACTTTTGAGTCATAGCAGCCATACTTGTCTGAAAACCCTTTAGAAAATTGGTCATTAGTTTATTTAAATTGATAATACTACTTTTCCCCAAATCTGGTTGAAAGGGGCATGCCCTGGAGCCGGGAGAAGGGATCATCTGCAAAAACCTGAAGACATGCTTTAAGACTTGAGACTAAAACAAAACAA
>NW_024584680.1:12684-13535 GCF_018398535.1 Haplochromis burtoni
TTATTACATTAATGCATGCAAGGTGAACTAGCAAACACCGGCGTAGTTACATGAGGCTGTCTTCTTGTTTGATGGCAGATGCTCCCTTGTTACATAACATTGTTATCTTTTTACAATGTTTTTTATCTTTTTACAAAAAAAAACAAAACAAAAAAAACAAACAAAAACAGCAGGCTAACATTGTTATCTTTTTACAAAAAAACCCCCAGCTGAACATGAGAGGTTTTTGGACAAAGTCTGTGTTCTCCATTCTTTAAGCACCGGTTCGAGCACAGTTTAAGCACCGGCACCATTTCAAATGTACCGGTTTGGTACTGGTATCGGATAAAACCTAAACGATACCCATCCCTACCTCGGAGGTGCTGTAGAAGTGTGGTGCAATGTGGATCAGATAGCATTTAGAGGTGAATGCCCTGGTGGGTCCATTCTTGGTATCAAGTAAGTTTGAAGCCTGCAAATAGAGGAGGGGGTTGCTTCCCTGCTTCTCTGTGTGTCAGGAAATAGATCTTGACTTGTTTGTGTATTTGTGCAGAAAGACAATTCAGAGTTCATCACCCTCTGGAAGTCAATGGGTGGGGTGCTGGAAAGTGTCTGTGGTGAGGCATGGTCAGTGGTGCCGTGCGGACGCACCTGCATGGCATCCGCAATCACACCAGTCTGTTAAAACACGGGGAGTCAGGGGTTGGTAAAGGATTGTGGTGTGATGTATGTGCGGCTGCCAGCAGAGAGCTGGTCCTGCTGTGCCTTATTCACGCCATAGTATCCCATCTGAGGACTTCAGTGTTCTGCTTGGGGACCACAACACTCCCATGGGCAATGATGGTAAAACCTGGGGGCAATAGCTAGAAGAA
>NW_024584681.1:0-991 GCF_018398535.1 Haplochromis burtoni
AGGAACTCTGTTCCCATTCAGAGACTCTACTGCACCTTTGGAGCTTCTGCCATCTTCCTCAACATGTACGCCAGCATCATATTCATGGGGTACATCGCTGTTAACAGGTAAGGATTTCCGAATGCAGTTGATGTCAATTTCAAAACTATATTAATGGGTCGACTACAAATCCTGCACTCCTGAATGGTGGTGTCTTTTAGTCTCAATGACTTTTGTAGATTTAGCAGAACTATTACTGCTTAGTGAAGTACTGCTTCCTTTCTCTTCTTTCCTCAGGTATCTGAAGATTGTCCATCCTTATAGGACTCACTTCCTCCAAACAATACAAGCAGCCCGCAAGATTTCCCTAATCACCTGGTTGATTCTGCTGGCTCCCACAGTTATCTACAACATCCTGCTTTTGATCACTCAGCCACATGTATCTGCAGGTCCTGGTTGCTGCAGTGCCTTCTTTAGTGAATTCGGCAGTGTGCTCCACAAAACACTCCATGCTGGCTGCATTAGCATCTTCCTGTTGGTCTTCATATCCCTGGTCTTCTTCTACTACAGCATCTCCCGCAGGGTGTTGCTGGTACAGCAGAGGCAGCTGGCCTCCTCTGGCTGCGAGAAGCTCCTGAAGTCTCGCAGGAACATGTTAGTGCTGGTCAGCATCTTCTGTGTTTGTTTTGTTCCCCATCACCTGGTTCGCCTTCCTTTTACTTTTCTATGCAGCAAGGGCTTTGTTGGTCAGGTGTTATACTACTTGAAGGAGGTGGCTACCTTAGTGTCAGTTTTCAACATCTGCGTGGATCCTGTTGTTTACTTTTTTCTCTGTAAGGCTTTTCGGGCCCAGTTGAGCCAGAAGACTGCATCGCTGAGAGCACATGTCAATATTGAACAATCAAAGGAGGAGAATGAAAACACTGAGCAACAGCTTAGCATCCTCCAATCAACAGCAACGAGTCAAACCAGTGAGCTGTGAGGAAAAGTTCAACATTTTTCAAAATTAAAA
>NW_024584681.1:2352-3041 GCF_018398535.1 Haplochromis burtoni
TTAGAAACTCCCACCATGCTGTCAGAGAAGAGCTGATGTTGATGCTTTTAAAACATTCATGTCATTTGATGTTTGAGTTGATAAATGGTAGGTCTGAAATTTCTATGTTATTACATAGTGCCTGTTCTACATCTATCCAAGGTTCATCTAAGAGGGTGTGTTTAAACCATCTGGAGATGAACTGAAGCCTGTTGGCTAAAAAATAGTGATTAAAGTTGGGCAGATCTAATCGTCCTTTATCCTTGGTCTTTTGTAGTGTTTTTAAGCTGATATGTGGGGGTTTATCTTTCCAAAGGAATTTAGAAATATACGAGTCTAACATACGAGTTGTATGAAGTACAGTTATACAGAAATGTGAACTATGCAAGTTATAAACAGTTGTAGGATTAAAAATTATTGTATGTACAGAATGATTATTTACACAGAGCTATACGGTAGTGCAGTTAAGATAAGTGAGATATGTGGATAATTCCTACAGAGGCTATATAAAGTGCCAGTGGTTGTGAGTGGTGGTTCAGTCCATGTTATTATTGTGTGTTTGAGGGTACGGTTGTCCATTGTGGGTGTGTGTGTATGTCCAGTCCGTGTGTTAACGTGGGTCAGATGTCAGGAGGCAGAGTTCAGGAGTCTGACAGCTGTGGGGAAGAAGCTGTTCCGGTACCTGGTGGTCTTAGTCCGGAGGCTCCTGT
>NW_024584681.1:4386-5386 GCF_018398535.1 Haplochromis burtoni
TAACATAAAGTAATGTAACTAATGACAGAACCAATAACTCACTAGAAAACAAGGACGCTGAAACTAAAAATGAGTCTGAGAGGTTGGTTTTTGTTCTGTCCCTGAGTGCAACAATGAACTTTATATTAATCAAGAAATCAAGAATAAGGTGTCTACTTTAACTGTCTGTTTCAGTGGTTCTTATTGTTTGTCTATTGCATATCAGTCTTTCCTTTGCACATGATATAATTAGTTGCCTTACATAAACTAGTGAAAGTCTGTTAGCCACAACCAACCAGCCTGGTGACATGACATTCTGTACTGGCACTAGATGGTACTAAGCATGTTTTAACATGTATTTTTAAAATCCAACTTTACACACAGAGTTAAACAGATGATAATTTTTGGAGTTAGCCTTTAAATGTGTAGTGTTCACTGATTTTATCTTTGTTTTTTTGTGAACAGTATTTCCGGGTTGGTTTGCTGATTTGTCTGCTGGTTCACGCCTTACATTCAGAGTGTGCGATGTTGTCACATTCTTAGAATATTATGGTCTTGACCTTTGAACTGTTCCCTGTTTGGGCAGAACATGGTGGAAGTGCAGACGACAGCACTGTGAGTTGCAACAGAAAAGCAAGAGGAAGTGATACAACACGCCTTAATGCATACATTACAGCACCCAGTGAGTGAAGTGGAGAGACACGAGACTCCGCAGAAACAAATGATATAAACCTTACTTCTGTAGTGCTCAGTGCCATTATCATCACCATCACCATTATCTGACAGTGGGGATGGAGGTTGTATTATTTTAACTGTGTGATAGCTAGCAAATATTACTTGGTTTTCAATTTTCCAACTGATGAGGGGAATGAGGAAGGCCTGCAATGTTATTATAGGTGTCAGTAAAATAATACATTTTGGCAAACCTGAGAAATCTGCAAAGTGGCCACTCTGTGTGTGTGGCAGTGTGTTTGTATTGAGTTCAGCCTCGTATTGACCTTTGAGCTCAGCAGAAGCCCTG
>NW_024584681.1:6725-8339 GCF_018398535.1 Haplochromis burtoni
GGCCTGGGCCAAAACTACCAATAGTTAACCATGATCCAGATCTGGACTCAGACCTATCTTTAGAATAAGTCTGAGGCCATTTCTAGTTAACTCTGCACAGCTTTTCTCATATTTACGGTAGGATTATTTTTAATCTATGCAGCCTATTTGTTTGTCTTTATGGAAGTCAATGCACGTACACAGGAAACTCACAAATTAGTCGTGTGCATTGTAACTGATACCACATGATGTTACTCAGCAATTAAATAACCTATTCAGAGCATGGGTGAAAACACAACTCTGCAAGGAGATGAGATGTAGAAATTCAGGTCAAAGTTCAAGTAGTAAGTCTGGCAAATCATGAGAGATAACGGTTAAAGATGAGATTGTTTCAATGTTAAATAGAGGGAAGAAGGATGCCATGCAGTAATTATCACTGTCATCTCGCTGCAAGATGGTCCTGGGTTCGAATCAAATCTGGGGCCTTTTTTTGTCCAGTTTCCTGGTGTTTGTTTCTCGGGTTACTCTGGCTTCCTACCACAGTCTAAAGACTGAGGTTAGATTAACCACTGATTCTACATTGACCGTGAGAGTAGAGAGAGTTCACCACCTTGGCCTTCCTTGTTGTAGTAGACCTCAGTCTCTATTGATCTTGTGCTTAAGGCTCATTCCTGAGCTGGCACGTGCTTTCTTTCAGTCCAGTTTTCTCCAGCCATTAGTAAGATTTCTCAGTGTGAGTCATGTCTTTTGTCTGCTGGCAGTACATGCCATGCAAAGACCTGTCTTTCCATGACGATTTTTCTTCTTCCTCCTCTTCTTTCTTGAGTTTCTGCTGCCTGACATTCACTGAGCACATGGTCAGTAGTGGCCATCTTCCTAATATACCACACATCTGTTGTTTCATCCAATTTTAGTCATATATAGCAACAAATCACAAGAACAGTTTCCTTAGCTTTATATCTTCAGGTAGAATTATACAGAGAAACCACCAATAATCGTGTGCCCCCTTTGCGTAAGCACTTTGGCGACAGTTGGAAGGAAAAACTCCCTTTTAACAGGACTTCCTTTTAACTCAGAAGAACCAGGCTGTGTGATTCAGTAGCTTTTAGAATCACTTTTAGCAGTAATGTGAAGTAATGGTTTTCTGCATGGCTTTGTCAGACTCTCACATTGTTGTGGAGCTCTATTGGCCTTCTTTTCATGCTTCATTGAGGTTTGCCGTCTCTCAATCACTCTGATGTTGATTTGCTGCTGTGCTTAGGATCTTTGTCCTATTGACGGTCTCACATTTGACTCCACTGTATAATACTTTGGTGTGCAGAGGAGTTTATGGTCGACTCTGTGACTTTAAGGTGCCCAGGTCCTGTGGCTGCAAATCAAACCCTAATCATCACCCCTCCACCACTGTTCTAATAGTTAATGATACCTTTTGCTGAAATTCTGGGAATGCCAAACATCGTGCTGCCAAATATCTCCACTTCTGGCTGCTCTGTACAGAAGTCTTGTGGTTTGTTTAGAAGTAACTTCCCAAGCCTAAGCCATGTTGCCATATTCTTTGTGAGGAGAAGAGGCTTTCTCCTGGCAGCACTTTCAAACAAACCATAGTTGTTCGGTCTTCTTTAGATTGTTTGTCAC
>NW_024584681.1:10288-13532 GCF_018398535.1 Haplochromis burtoni
GTTACATCAACAGCAACGTCTCAAACCAATGAACTGTAGGAAAACTTCCATATTTTATGTACAGCCTTGTTTTGTGTGTGTGTGTGTTTTTTCTTTCTCTTTTTTTGTCACGTGAGTTCTGTGAAATCATGCTTATCCACCACAAATCTTTACAAATAATAGTTTCTGCTAAGCTTATTTAAACATATCAAGAAGAACTTTTTACCTTTCTGCAATATTTTTTTATTATTTTATTCATAACAAAAATTAAAGCATAGATAATTGGTGTTGCTTAAAAAAAGAAATCTCAGATTTTTTTCTTTCTACTTGGCTGTTTTCCAGAAATGTTTCATTTCATTTTGATGTGTATTGTAGGAAATACACTGAATAAAGTGACAATGTTTTGAGGTTGGCATGTACACATCATCATGATTTATATTCGTGAGCACATTCAGTCACATCATGATTCAAATATACTTGATTATAAATAGCATTGTTGTACTGACTTCTTTTTTTAACTCATGAATCAGTTGTTCCACACCGTTTTAGTCAAAAGGACCTATATGCATCTATAGGGTCATATAGCTCTAATTCATAACAGAAGTTATCTCAAGGCATTTTAGCTAATGCTTTGGATTTGGTAATCTCACAGTCTAAGAAGGCTAACCTGCAGTTTCCATATCCTCCCTGGTGAATTTGATGTATTGGTCCACTGAGTTAATGTGATCTGTGAAATGTAGGACGTCCTGAGATTTGATTTTCACCCAGGTGTCATCCACATATCTGAACCAATGGCTTTGTGGTGTTCCAGGGTAGGATAGCAAAGCCCTCTTTTCCACTTCTTCAATCAATCAATCAATCAAGGCTTCATTTGCTATGTGCAGGTTGCCCTGCAGTGAAATAGGACACACACACACACACACACACACCCCGACCTTACACACACAACACAGACATCACATGGGGATACAGGTCGGAGATCGGTAGCGTTACAGAAAAAAAAACACTGAAATATACACTACAATGGGAAAGTACAAGAGGAAAAAAGAGACCTCTACTCATGCTGGGCTCCTGGGAGGACAGCACATGAGAACAGGAAACAAAAAAACTCCTCTGCACAAAAAAGCACATAAATGTCCACAGCACAACATTATGGAACACGTGACAAGCCACAGGGTCGGGTGGGGGGTGAGGAGTAATCCGAAGCAAACACAGCAGCCATCCTGCCCAGCGCTACCATTCCAGTGCGGGCTCAGACCCGCCGTGTTCCCAGGAGGGAACAAGCATCGAAGGCGTTTGGAAAGGGAGGGGGGATGAGTGTGTGCATATCAGTGTATATGTATGTGTGTGCGTGTCCAGAGTTCAGCTGAGACAGTGTCCTTCGCCCTGCTAGGCTAAGTAAACAGTCTTCCAGCCAACCCAGGTGGCCTTGCATGGAATGGGAAGGAACAGACTAAACACAGTCGTTATCAGGGTGTTGTTGTTCAGCTCCAGCCTTGAGACCGCAGCTGGCGCCAAAGGGTATCCGCATGAAGTGATGGTGGCTTTTTACTTTAGTGCAAACAGCTCATATGAATTTCAAAGCAGTTCTACAGTCCAACACTGGTCTCTCAATCTCCCGTTGGAGAGCCGCGAGCTTCGCCATACTTGGGTTCTGTGATGTTGTCATTCTTGTGCTCAAAGAGCCAATTCTGAGAACTCACGACCACAGTGAGCTTCTCCAAGATGTGATCCAATTTGCGCTCAGAGGTGTTATTCTGAGTATTCACAGCAGCCGTAGCCTTTCCAAGATCTTATCCGTGCCGACTCAATGAGCCCATTTTGAGAAACTCACGCCTCTCCCATCGTTTCAATCCTAGCAGGCAGCCTTAAGTCTTCGATAAGTCAGGGCCAAGCCAGCTCCGATCAGCCAGAACCCTGTTACCATGGTTCCAATAGGTAGATATCTTCAGCACTCAGGCTCACCCAAGCCCAGACTTCTCGTTGAGAAAGGGGTGTCAATTGCATTTAGGGACCAGTTGATCCAATCCATAATTCCTCTTTTAGGTTTTAGAGAACAGACTGTGAGAGAGTGTTCCAGGGAAAAGTAATCAAGACATAGGACATAAGAGGCTAAGCAGGGAAGCTAAGGGAGAGGAGAAAAGTGTGACCGCCTTTGTCAAGATCAAGAGCAGAAAAAAAAATTGGCCATTGTACAAATTGGCCATGATGGGTGAAACTGGGGAGCCCATTGCACACCCATGTTTCTGCCTGTAGAACTGACCCTTGTATGTGAAGTAGGTGCACACAGTTCCAAAAACAAACACACTTGATTGTGATCCACTAGCGGGATTTGTCTCGGCGTCACAGCAAAGCTCAATCTTTTTTTTTCTGTTCTGCAGCTCAAGACTGTTTATGGACCCTAACATGTGAGACTTTTATAAGGTCAGAGATATTTAAGTTGTAAACTTTGTGTTTTCTTTAGTTTTCACGGTGTCTGAAGAAAATAAGAGAGAGAAATAAACTTCAGAAGACATCAGTAGGTGTGGCCACTGTTTGTTGGACCCTGTAGTTACAATACTGGTTAACTTGAACATATTTACTCTATTTTATTTACATTCAACGTGTCAGTATTGAGCATAACTAACTCTCAGTAAAATCATAAATAAGTTATGTTAACTGGTATATATTCATGTTTAACATGGGTTATATTTTGATCGGTGATTAACCGACTGCACCACTACTTCTTTTGGGGTTTATTTTTGATTACAAATAAATTATTTTTTAGGAAATAGAGAAAAGCTCTGTTTTAGCACTCTTATAGTTTTTACTCACATGAGGCGAGATATTAAGACCTTTGATCACTTAGCTGGGATGTAGGCAATAGTTCAAGTGATTCACTAACAATGACATACGTGTTCCAGCAGGAGGCAGTAATACACTAAACTTCACCTGTTGTGTTGAAAAGAAGGTGAAAGAGACTCAGAGTCTTGTCAGAAGTATTATGAGGGAGTTGAAAGAAGAGGATTATGTTTCCAAGTCTCAGGAAAAATATCTGTCTGCTCCGATTTTTCCTCATCCTCGCCCGTTTTATCTTTCACCTAAGATTCATAAACCTCCAGAAACCTTGTCTGTTCCATTTAAAATCCCTATTGTTAGTGATTGTGACTCTGAATCATTCAGGATTACAGCATATAGAGTCTTTTCTAAATTCCTTGTCTCATCCCTTTAATGCACCCTGATACATATGACTTTATTGACAAATTGAAAGATGTGAATGATCCAT